>NC_135867.1:10669480-10691980 GCF_031162955.1 Sander vitreus
AAACAGGTGTTGTCGTTGCTATGGCGATGGAGGACAAATCCATGGTCGTGTGTGGGAGGGTATGCAGCGCCCATAAATTAACTGAAAAACAATGACAAACAAAATAAATTGAATGAATAAACAAAACTACTTTGTGGAAATGATAAATGATTAATAAAGATTTCTAAAGAAAACTAATGAAGTAGAGTTGAAGCAAAGAGGTGCTACAGCTAAATAAATTCCAGTGCTTGTGTTAGTGAATAGAAAGGAATAGTCTGATGCAGTTAATCTGTCAGCAGGGGAGCCTGAATGTTTCCTCTGGAATGCTAAAACGTGTTTTTCCTCAAGTGTAACAAAACTTTAGAGAGCAAATGAATCACATAAAGAGGTGAACTGATGACCTGTGGGATGTCCATCACAAAACCACAAAATGGAAGATCAGTTTCCTAAAGCAGCACTGACAGCAAAGTGTGTGAGTAGCCACAAGATGGAGCCAAGCGTCTTCACATTAACTGTCAGATTTCAAGCTACAGACAACAGGACCGCGACGACATTAACTACAAGCCATGCATACTTTAATGCATATCATTGTCCACAGCTTAGCATACTTTTCACATCATTTTATACACCCCAGACAGCCATTAGTTTCAGATATATTGCCAGTGCAGATGATGAAAGATTAACTTGCAGAGACTTAAAACTTGCTTTGAGATGCACTACAATTATGTATTTACAGTGGTTTGCGGTTGTAATTCATCCAAAAGGTGGTGGATGGAGTTGAGGTCAGGGCTCTGTGCAAGCCAATCAAGTTCTTGCACATCAAACTTGGAAAAACATTTCATTATGGAGCTCATTTTGTGCACAGGAGCATTGTCATTTGAAAACAGGAAAAATCTGCTGCAACAGGTTGGAAGAACACGGTTGATTAAAATATTGTGTGCTGTAGCGTTCATATTTCCCTTGATTGGATCCAAGGGGACTTGCCCACACACAAAAGGTCTGTCCACATACTTTTGGCCACATAGTGTGCATTGTTGGTAAATCAAAGCCAGAAACAGAAGGTTCATTGAATGCACCTTCAAGGAAGGACATTTTAAAACAACGCCTACTGTAAACTGACTGCATCCCAGCACAATGAAAACAGAGTTTTGTGTAGATAGCTGTCTGGAAGGTAAAGAATAATTCAAGAAAAGTATGCTTTGGAAAATACAGTACAGTATGAGCTGTATGTATAATCTAAAAGGCCTGTATTGTTTTTATACCCGTGCCATCCATCATAGATACATGGTATGCACAATCAATCAGTTTTGCCCCGTGTGAGCTGTACTCGGCATCACCTATTTTATAAGACAAGCTTGTAATTGCTTCACTGCCTCCTCACTGAGTTTCCTGAATAATTATAGCGAGGCAAAAGGAAAGAGTGAAAGGACAGGAAATGTTAAGCATGGGGCAGGACAAAAAGGGGAGGAAGTTTCCTTAACACATGCCAGGTCTTTATAATAGCTGAAATGCTTGTGTATTGGAGATAGGTCGACAACTTCACAGCGCCTTCAGTTAACAGGCTCATTAATGTGAGACTTTGCCACAGGACTTGGCAGAATGCACACTTCCTGCTTAAAGACTTATAACAAGGGTTGGAGAGCAAAAAGAGAAGGGATTAAAAGAAGCAAGGGAAGCTAGTATATGAAATATTTTCAGGATTTAAGGCACAGGAAAAAGACTACAGAATTAGTTAAAGAAAGGAGCGGGGTTGGAAGAAGCCGCTTCCTGTTATGGAAAGAAGAATGAGGCGAGTGAGTGGCAAAAAGGAGGGAATCGGCTTACTTTTTCTTGTCCTTGTCCTTTTTGAGGGGCTGAGATAAGGAGAGTGTCTCGGCCGCCACCTTCTTCCTGTTGAAGGCGTTCATCTCCTCCTCCAGGTCTCTGCGCTTCTCCTCCACCTTCCTCTTCTCCTCCTGGTGCATCCGCTTCAGCTGCTCAAACTTGTCATGCAGCTGAGTGGGAGGTGGCGAGGGTGGCGATGGACGCACGGGACGGGGATGACAGGAGGAGAGACACGAGATTTGAATTAGTACTTGCTAACGGCTAACTGGTGAATAGGACCTGACACTGGGATAAACTGACTGCAAACAAGGATGATATTTGAACACATTTCCTCACCTCCACCTCGTCCATCCTTTCATATACGAGGGCAGCTTGTCATGTATTATCATGTACTTATACTGGTTACATTGACTGAAATGATTGTTCTGTACTGTGCTGCACGGGATGTTTTTGTGTATACTGAACAGCAACGATAAAATAAACATTGCATATGTATACGATAGCTTGAAAAAAGTCTCTGAAGTTATTGAAGCAGTGTTGATGTGTGGACGCATCAGCAGTCTTTTCAAATCAAATACATCTATAACCATAATTTCCCTTGACACTGACCTCTCTCTCCTTTTCCTTCAGTTCTGATTCCGTCTCTTTTACTTTGTTGACGAACATTTGTCGCATTTCTTCCTCTTTCCGCTGCAGGTCCCCCAAAAACTCTTTCCTCTTTGCCTCATATGTCTCTTGAAGACTGGAGAGAAGGATATACAGGAATAGATTAGGTATTGTCTCTTAACAATAGAAGCTGTCCCTGTGGTTGACACTTGAGTATCTCTTTGGTTTTGGATTTTGTGTGTGTCCGTTTTCACTCTCCGTGCGCTCCCTCTACCTGAATGGCTGGCTGTCGGGATCTGTATCTTTGAAGCCCATCTCCTCCAGCTTACAGCGTCGGTACAGCTCGTAGTGGCGGGCGTGGGTCTGCTCCCTCAGATCCTCCATGTTGACCCTGATCAGCATCTCTCGGAGTTTTACAAAGTCGCAGTGGCTCTCATTCTCGACTAAAGGGAAAACACACCAGAATTAGGAGAGCAGTTGCGGTTCAGGTAATTATTTCTTATACATGGTAAGCAAATTCTGCTATGGTGTTTGAAGATTTGGTTTTTGTTGTCAGTGTCAGAGCTACAAATGCGCAGTCACATCTCGTCTCAGGTTACGAGTCTTTGTTTCTTGCTTTCATTCTGTGCCTGGCCACTGCTTTTAACTTATTTTAACACCCCATCTGTCACCCTCCCTTCCTCTCCATCCCTCTCTCAAAAGCAGGAAATCATACCACATCTCTACAGGAATGTTAAGTACTCTGCACAAAATACAACTAGATATAACACATTTGGAATCCATTAAATAAATGTATCACATAGAGGAGTTGATACATTTACACAATTACAACTTGTAGTTATCATTTAACTGTGACTCTCACAGTTAAATGATTTCATGGTGGGGAAAGGGCAGGAAGAGTTTCCTGTCTGACAGACTGAAAGCTCAGGGGAGGGTCATTTCCAATCTGATGAAGCCTTTTTACTCACACGTCACCTCATTTACTCCATCAATAATATAACAAATGTTCTACAACGTTGATTTTTTTTGTTGAGGCCACAACAAAGGTTAATGTGAGAAGAGCCAGTGGGCAGAGGTGGCTGAATGTGGACTGAACAGTGAGGATGCAGTCTGGATAAGTGGGTAATAATATGTCCATACATATACTGCTAATTTTGAGCCACAGGGTTTTTCTGCAGGCTCCACAAAGTTGCACCAAGAGCATACCGGCTAAAGTATATAAATATGACGGAAAACCAGTTGGAACAGTAAGGCCTAGAATGATGTATTGCTATCACATTTTTTCAGTACTTCTGAAAAATTATAACAATAATTCCTAAGGATACTTAATCCAATGCGAGCTAGACGGTAGAACATGGGTGGATGGATTAACAAATAAAAAATGTTTTGCTAAAATTGACATTTGCCCATTAAAAACGATGAGCTTCCTAGATACTGTAGCTTGCAGTAGTTACAGTGATTGCGACAGGTCTGATAATGTTGGCTCAACCGAAGAAAGGATTGGAAGCTTCCTCCACACACACACATTCCACTGTTGCACCACTCCCACTTTTAGTTTGTGTGCAACGTCATACAAACGTTTTTACTGCCTTTTTTGAGGAAACTGAATGCAACATTTTTTTATGACCTTTCAAGACCGGCATAGATATCCCTGCAGCCAGAATCCTTTCTGCTGACTCTCCCATTCTCATCATTCTCCCCCTATTTACAGACTTGATAATACGTAGATAATGAAGTGCCAAGTATTAAACCTGGAGCACAACAGCTACACAGCTGTTGTCCAATGTATAACCTGATACATCAGCTGGATAATCTTGGAAAAACTAGAGTGACTCATTAAAACATGTGTTGTAAGAGGAAAAATAACTTTCCCCTTTCAGGAGGTTAATGTGATCAACCTGTTAGCAAACCTCAGAAAGATGCTATAAAAAACGTTTTGTTGTCTCAGATCTTGTGTGTGTGTGCGTGCGTGTGCCCTCAGGATCTTATTGCTCTATTATCTCTGAACTCCAGACATCTGTGACATATAACAGACCCCCCCCATATTTATTTTCTGCAAGCTACTATGTGTTTATGCAAACATGTTGAAGTGGGTGTTTGTATGTGAACATGGATGTTATCAATCACTAGCTTTGCATTACATTCTCAGTTTATTTTTTTTTTCTTTTAATTATAGCATTTTTCAGGTTAGGGCTACATCAACAGCTATATTAGCAGCTCTGTAAGGCATGAATGTGTGTACCAAATAGTTGTTTACCTTAAAACCACAAATGTGTACCTCATGGTGGTGCTCGATGAAAAGTTAAGGATCTCCAAAGCCATAAGGATACGTCTGGGAACTATTAATGTCCAAGATTCTGTGCCAATCCAGTCAGGAGATGTTTACGTTTCACTGGATAAGTGAAAACTTTCACCTGATGGTGGCTCTAAAGGAAAAGCATGGATGTCTGTACCAACTCTCATGGGAATCCAGCCAATAGTTGTAAACATGTCACTGAGACCAATAAAGTCAACCTGCTGGTAGCACTAGAGGAAATGTCAGGGGATTACCAAAGTAACTATTCGTCTTCTGGAGACCATGGATGTCTATACAAAATATATATATATATAAAATTGCAAATTGTATCTGCAGTAGATAGAAATAGTTGTTGAGATAGTTCAGTTTTTACCAGTGGGTCAGTCGCCCAACTAACTGACAGAAATAGAGACTACAAGCTGTTTTAAATTACTCTGCAAATGCTCCTTTGCAATTAATATTTGGGTTTATTATCAATTAACAAGCAAATTAACCAACAAAATTGGTAACTGCAGATTTATTGCAGCCATGTCTCCGTTTCTGTTCTCAGGCTGGCGTGTGTATGTGTCTGCAGAGCCCTGTGCGATATCTTGAGGGCTCAGTGCTGCAGTCAGTCAGAGGATTGGCCCTCATTCAACCCTCCATGGGGGGCCAGTACAGAGAGACTATAAGATGCCAAATGAACAGGCAATTTCAGTAGCCTGGATTCAGCCCCAGAGAACAGCTCATGTCTGTTTTTAACTCGTATACTCCCTCTAATGATGTGTGGTCAACCAGTAAATTTGAGTAAAAATAAGAGAGTGATTCAGACAGCTTCATGTCTGTTACTTTTTTACATCTTTTTAAGAGTGGCTATGTTGGTTTCTGATGCTGCATTGTGGTTTGCCATCAAGCACTGCAGGCTGCTTTCCCAGTATTTTCCATCAGGAGAAGCTAAATGCAATGTTAATTGGGCTTTTTTAATATCACTGTCGTCTTTACATCCTCAGAGCTCACAGCGCGTGGTAGTATTTAAACAACACGCATCTGACGCTCCACCACCCCGGGGTTCATGGCATATGCTCCAGCCCCTGAAACGCCACGTGCCTGCACTCTGCTCAGGCCCTTGGCCCCACACACACACACACACACACACACTTTTTATCAGTAGACAGCTCTTCCGCTAAAAGTCTATGGAAATTTTCCATGGCTCTTCGAGAGGTTAGCATAACCCATCTATATGACATCTGGCATCCGCAAACTGTTTCCATTGACACAGGCCCTCCTTTCAGTCAGCCAAGTGGAGTAAAACACTGAGACTTCTGTCCTCTTCGGTCCCTGTCCTCAGATACTCTGACAAAGTGTGTTGTATGAATGGTGAGCCATCAGTTGGCAGGCAGGCCTGACTACAACCTAAGTAGTTTTCTTGTAATACATCCCATCAGACTAGATGTTTGTTGTTAGGCTGAGACAGACAAGGTTGATAAGATAATTAGATGTAGACAATAACAATAACAAACCCAAAGAACAAATAAAATAGTTTCTTCTCTAGAAATAATACTTATATTGTATGATGCTTATGGAAACACAGCAGCATAATTTCTATGAATGTGACAACAATTGCCAACTCAGTTCATTAATTAACAGACCCAATCAATTTTCTTTTAATGCAACATCTGGCATTTTATGTCTCTGAACTAATCACATTTTATAGATGGTTTTAACCCAAAGTTTACAGGGTAATACTGAGATGTAATTCATTATGAGAGCGATGGAGACAAATCCCAAAGAAATTTGTTTACAGTAAAGCCAAAATAACCTTTTGCAGACAGCACAACTGTATGTTACAGGACAGGACTATAGCTTCATGGTGATGGGAGTCCAAAGGAATCCGTCCCCCAGGAGACACACAGTGGGCTTTATAAATAACCATAGTGTGTCCTCTGAGGGTTCGGGAATGAGAGTGGTCAGTGGATAATGTTAAGAGGAAAGGAAGACCGGATATGGACACAAGAGCAGTAAACCAAGGAAAAGAAGGTAGAGAGGGAAAGCTGGAGGGAGGGAGCTTCTCTGAGAGTATAACTCCCATATAAACAGTAATATTCTCACAGCACAACTCTGTGACATTATCAAATTAAAATGTTTACTCTCATTGACATGGAGGAATTAACTGTGGGAAACAAATCCCTGGTGATGTCTCCATGGGCAACGCATGCACGCAAATATACAGGCATATATGCACGCCACGCACACACACCAAGGCAGAAATATATAGGGAGAACCCTGGTATATAACATCATACACATCACAAGCACAGAGACGCACAATGTAAATTTCCCAACAGTCTCTACCAACTCGCCCTTCATTTTGCAGTGTCACTCTGCATCAAGTCCCACTCGCAGCTGTGGAGGGCGCTCCGCATTAAGAGGGACGTATAAATAAACAGGCAAACTGTGGGACGCACTCGCCACTCTGCCGTGAGCAGAAAATTATCTCTCACCATGGATACTGATAGACAGCTTGTTTTCTCAGCTGCTGAGTTAGTATGCATGCCATTTCTCCATAAGCACAAAACATCCTCAAAACGACCAGCATGTGGTATAAAATAGATCCTACACTTTTTTTGATGATGAATCATATGATTAAATTTTGCGTCTATGATGAAACATATGTTGGCGTGACCAAAATGATATTGGCAAAGTAGAAAGTTGAAAGTTAATTATAGGGTTCCTCAATTCTCCTGCGTGTGCTCATGTCACGTCAGGTTAAGTGTCTGACAAAACAAAGATGATTTCATTTACTATTATATATGACAGAAAAGCAACAAATCGTCACATTATATTGTATTATTATCATCATTATACATGCACACCCATATTATGGCATGATAAAGCCTGTACCACAGTTCATGTACTGACACTGTGCCTTGACTGGTTGAGAGGAATTCGAGTCAGTGCCAATATCTCATGATATAGCACTCCTCCCATTTCTGTATGTACAGTATCACCCCACCTCATTTACCTAGTTAATACCTGTAACCAAGCAACCTAACAACCAGCCAACAGATATGTATAATAACCAGCATCATCAGGGTTATACAGGGCAAAAATGAATTACAACTATTTAAAACTACAAATCTCTTAGTTTTGTATTTGCAAATGGTGTTTCGCTCTCAAACGGGTCACCTGGCAGGGACAATGACACAGACAACTACTGTTCAAGGCCATTCTATTGCTTCACTAGAGGCAAGGGAAGTTGTGACATGAGTAAAACTGGACAGAGATCAGCAAAACAGTGACTAGCAGGAAATGGTTGAGTAATAATTAACTGGCACTTTGTGGAAATATTATTATTATTTTTTTTTTAAATGGAACTATTTATCTGTGTAATTTCAAAGTAAAGCTATTTTTCCATAGATGTCCTATTGACTTAAAATAAATGTTAACAGAACTGTACTATGGTACCAAGAATACACTTTAAATATTTTAAAAGGTGCTGTAGGTAGGATTGTGAAGATCCAGGACTTTTCCAGAAAATTTGAACATCAACAACTTCTCAGTCCCTCCCCCCTCTCTGCTAAAGTCCAAAACGTTCTCCTAAGCCCCTCCCCCCACAAGGGAGAATGAATGCGTGTGCATGAACAGTGATTGACACACAGACACCCCCCCTGGCCATGATTGGTGCATCTGAACAGGGAGCTGTGGATTTTTGCAAATCTCACTACAGGCTGTAGGTGGTGCTAGAGGAGCTAGATTTGTTTTTTAAATGACCTGCTTCATGTAGTTCTACTCGAACATATGGTCAGTTTCAGCAAATATGACAGAAAGTTAGTTTAATAAGTCTTACCTACTGCACCTTTAAAAGTGCCAATATCACAGTTTGGCACTCCCTCTGTCATTTTGCTTTGAATATTCATTCTGTGGCAGTCTACGAAAAGGACTCAAACATTCAATGACCCCTTCATGTACTCACTGTTGTGTTTGCTTGAAAAACACAAACAGCCACACACAGCCACACCATGGTTCTCACCTTGCACGACACCCCATGGGTACTGTCTTGCCCTTACAGTTTTGTTCCCCACTTTGACCTCTTCCACGCTCCCAACAACAGCAAAAGGCAGATGGGCCTGCACAGGAAAGGATGGCAGAGTGTTAAAAAGGTCAAGAGGCCACAGTAACTGGAGCCATTAATAGGGGCTGAGTCCCAGCTCCCTCTTTCTTCTGGGTTACATTTTCTTGAAGAGTTTTTTTCCTATACTTACATGCTGATGTTCTTTACAGCACAGTAACCACTTCACAAGTTAAATTGCACTTGACACACGTTATGTGCAAATAACACAACAAAATGGATGAATGAAAATTGAGTGTTTACTTTCAAATAAAACTTGTTACCCTGTGGCTGTCATTTCTCTTATCTTTCTAAACCAGACCACACCAGGGAAGAGTGTAACCACGTTGACATATGAGCTGCAACAGAGCTGTGTTTTAAGTTTAATATGTGGCTCGGTTGGGGCTGAAAGGCCTATTTTGTTGAAGTAATAAAACACTTTCTTATTGCTCTCAGAGCTACTACACCTCGTTAGGATCGACAGTGAAGCATCATGGGGAAAACATTCCCGATGTGCAACCTCAAAAATTAGGTGGTGAGTTGAAACCAGCTGGCTGGTGTAACCGACTATGATGGGGATACTGTACAAGGAGACTGTGTCTAGGAAAACGAAATGCAGTCTTATTTAGAGATAATTTACTGTTTGGGCATTTGTGTGGGTGTGTGTTTGAGCACGGTGTAATTATACACATCATCCTCATTATAAAATCAGAACTAAAAAAGGCTAAACAATCTGAAGAAAATGTATTTGTGCTTGCTGCCTAAGCAAAAGTGTATGTTCAGTTATATTGCTACATGCATATTCTTTTCAGTATTTCTAAATAACTGGATCATATTTACAATGGAAAATGTACAAAAGGACATGAAGCCAGCAGTAGGCAAGCATGTGCTGCCATCGAGTTCATAAAATATTTGTATTATGGAATGAATTGAGGAATGGAGAACTGGTGTAAACGAATGGAGCAAGTATTCATACAGTTTTGTGTAAAAGTATGTATAATGTTTGCATATACTGTATGTCCAAGAACATGCACAGGGTCAGCTGGTGTTTGCAAATATATTTGACTGTTTTTCCCTGTATACACTCATAGATTTGTGGGATTGCAAAGTGTCTAGATAAGACAAACAACTTACTTTGAGCACGTGTTAAAAGCAATAGAATTGTGTCAACATATGCTGCTGTTACCATACGTGTAACACATGTGGTGCTAAAGACATGATGTTACAAGTCAGTAGGCTAGGTACACACACATCTTAAAATCTAAATCCTATTTGTTGTGTCACAAATCTAAAGTACAATACTATCATTTCTACTTTCAACCCCATCCATGTTTTTACAAAAACATCTGGTATTTTCTTATAAAGGTAAAAAAAAAAAAAAAGATAGAAAGAAATTTTTGTGTGTCACAACATGACTTACATTCATGGAGGCATTGATCTCACTGACGGCTTCGTCGTCTGTTGGGAACTGATATATCTGGACACCGTTGCTCACCAGCTCACTCATTATCTTGATTTTGAATTTATGCAGCTCACTCTTGGAGATTGTGTCCGCTTTGGCAATGATGGGAATTATGTTGACCTGAGGAAAGGACGAGAACAAAAAGAGGGAATATGTAATAAACAAAGTTATTAAATGTGTAGAGCATGGTCTTCGTTTTTATGTTTGAGTCTGCCAAAAATATACGCGTTTCTATATTGAAAGCTGCTTTGTGTTAAAGCGTATGTACGTGGAATTCATTATGTAATGGCTTTTCATGGGCTGGTCTGACATGTATCTTCATGACAGGACAAAATGTACCTGTCGAGCTCAATATGATGAGAGCAGATGCACACAGAATCAACGCAATGTGTTCGTGGAATTACAGATTGGAGCAATTACCATCCCTTTATCAGCAGGTCATGAACAAATACTGATTAAATATACTGAAGACCTAATTAAAAACAGAAACCAAACTAAGTGCATTGCTAAATATGGCTGATGAGGCATAGCAGACCACATGCAGCAACACTGTGCAATGAATAGGCTCAGTTAGAACCCTAACAGATACATAAAACAAACAGTGATTATGAAAACAAACTAGGCTCCATCTTCAATCAGCAGCAGATGTGCAGAAATAAACACACAGTTTGTCTGCATTCCTCTGAACGGGTGCATTACCCAAATCCTTAACTAGGAGGACGAGGAGGATCTCCACAGATTCACTCATCCATTCAGTAGTGTGCCTCAGAGCAAGAGCCAGAGCTGATTAGGAGTCAAATTACAGACTCATCATACTTTATTGGGTCATTAATTTACAGCAGGGCAGCCAGTATCATGTTTTAACTCTTATTTAACAAAGTTCATTAATCACGATCCAGTGCTGACAACAACCTCAGTGAGGAGGGAGGGGACAGTGATATTTTTTCACTTCCCACAACTGGGTTTTCCTAGCTGGCCAAAGAGTATTCCCAAATAGTTCTCCGTGTTTGTTTTAAACAACGAGGAGCAGCAGATGGGTAGCTGTAACCATGTAAAATAATAATTGAAGAAAAAAAATATATCACATAGCCTGACATTTCTATCTTTTTTTGTTTTAATCTTACACGGTCAAAGATCTCTATATGAATGCATAGGAGTGTCAGTGTTCAAGAGATATAAGAACCATGCTGATAACATTCTGAGCCTTAATAATGTCAAAAAAGAGATAGATTGTCTAAGGAGTAAAAATGTTAAGGGCAATCAGGCAATACGGGTTTTAAAGGCCAATTACAAACACTAACTTCTCCTTTTTATAACACATACATGTACCCGTCTCTTTCACCTCACACAGTATCTTTGCCTCACATGTTTCCCTCTGAGCCTCCACATCAACTAAACAGTTAGAAACCTCTGATCTGGCGCAAACAGGCAAAACAATAAAAAAAAAAAAGAAAAGAAAATAATTTGAAAATACTATATCACCCAAGTCTGAGAGTAAGTCTAAGCAAAAACATGAACATTTGACTGATTATAGTGCAAATTATGAGACATTTGAAAATAGTAGAAGGAAATATCAATCCTTGTTTGTCAAAAGACCTCTACATCCTAATATCAGATAATTAAATGGTAAAGATTTCTTCCTATTCAAGAAAAAAAAGCATTTAAAACAAAAGGACAGCTCCTTCAGGCCCTTATCTCTCTTCCTGCCTTCACCCACCACATTCACTCTGGTTGGCCTTTAACCATCCTCTGTAGAGAGGTTACCCCATTGACAAGAAAAACACCATTGTCTAGTCTTGACAGCAAAGCAGACTCCACAGAAAGAGGGAGCAGTGGTTTCTGGTCTGCTTCCCTGCTTCTGTGACAGAGCTATCTGGCAGACCGGACAGCTCTGTTCATTTAGCTTTAGTTTCCAGATAAAAATTCATATTCACACGGTAATGCTCCCTTTGACCTGAATATAAAAAAAATAAATAAATAAAAAATGTGACTGTAGACCTGAAATGATTAGTTTCAACACCCCTGTCGTATACTGGGATAAAGAGAATATATTTAGCTCAGGCAAGCTACCATGTCTTGCTTCAAAGAAAAGGCTACAGAGAGTTGGTGGTTTGGATGGCATCAGGAGGCAGTTGGCAAACATAGGGTGCCAGGTTTTGATCACACTGTTGGCCGTTAAAGACTGCACAGAGGCTCGGTGGTCAGCTCTGTCACCTCATAAGATCTTGGATCATTTAGATCTTGGCCCTTTCTATGTAACGTCCTCTCAGTTGTTTGCGTTTATTTATTTTTTTTCCAGGTCAGAAAAGTATTCTGGTTTCCCCATAGAAATAATTTAAATGGTACTTCTGTAATTCCTCTTGACTGTGAATTTGGCATTAAAAGTACAGTTGGTCATATATTACAATGACAACACGTTTTTTTTTTCCCCGATGTCCTTAAAACTATTAAGTGTCCTTTAAGAATGACAGTTGGCTGAAGTATCCGGTCATTGTTTCGAATAGTACCGGGAGATATTTGGCAGAGATGCGCAGCCGTGCGTTGATAGTTGGCAGAGGTAAGCCTGCAGGTTTTGGACACAGGCTGACCATCTGCTTTGATCTGGTGTTATAATCATTGCATCACCAAAAACTAAGAGGGCTGAAGCTGCCACTTTGTCATTCACACAACAGTGTGGACAGTAGTTATATGTATACATCACTGTGTAAATCAATTTGACTGGTGTAACAAAACTTGTTACTGAAGCTTGTCAACACCAAGCATATACATATCCCTACATATCCCTCTAACAATTCCCAATTGACACAATTTACAAAAAAGGCCCAACAGCGCATGTGTCTCCTCAGAAGGCTTAAAGGATTTGAAGTGAGACAGGACATTCTATCCAGAGTATACCAGTCACTGATAGAGTCTGTCATCGCTTTCAACATCACATCTTGGTACAGCTTCCTACCAAATAAATGCAAGAGAAAGCTGGCTAGGATAGCCAGGCAAGCCGTTAAGATCATAGGCATTCCACAAAAACAGCCATCTGATCTTCATATACAAGCAGTGGAAAGAAAATCCAACTTCATCATCCAGGATGCCTCCACCAAAGCTTTGAGCTATTACCATCAGGAAGAAGGTTCAGAGTGCCTCTGGCTAAAAAGTAATTATACAACAAATCCTTCATTCCCAATGCAATACATATACAAAACTCATGCCACTGACCTCTCTCTCTCTCTCTCTCACACACACACACACACACAGCCTTCAATCAAAAGAAAATGTTCTAACATGGCAACATATTAGACAATAAAGCTTTTTGAATCTTGAATCTTAAACTCATACAAGCAAACGCACATGATTCAACAAAAAGACATAAATGGCATTTCGTCATCTACATACATGCAGCTTTCTCAGTTTAGGTGCTTGTAGCTATCGAAGACATTAGTATAACCCCCTTAGGTCAAACACTTTCACTTGGATTTAAACGGCCTCTTTCTCTGTCATTTCTTCTCTTCTGGGCTTCATGAACATGTGCTTAAAAATGTTTGAGGCTCTTTTCCCCTTCCTGAAATTCCACACTTCCCACACGATGAAACCAAGATTTAGGATCAAAAACCACTGAACGTTTTTAGCTGTGTTAATCACAAGGCTTTTTTTTCCCAAAACATCTGCTCAAAATGTCAACAGGTTTAATTTATTTAAAAGTGTGGTATCAAGCAGAAAGAAATCCTCAATATCAATACCGTATATGTATAGGAATTCTTTGTATAATATGAATGCCTATATAGTTCTTTGGTTTACAAAGAGAGTGATCAGGTAACATAAGTAGCAATAGCCACAATGGCAAAGCAAGCAACAGAGGCGCAATCTTCAACTGAAAAATTCAAGGAAAACCGCTGACAAAGAAAAAGATTTCCCTAAAATTACAACATAAATAATGTAATCTCAACAAATACAACATGGTTTCAACTTCGATCTTAAAATTCACCTTCTTGCCCTTTGTGACGCCGTCCTCCCCCACTAAAACTTACTCTCTCCCCCCATCCCCTACTTTCATGATCCAAATGCTGTTGTGATGAGATATTTTATATATTTTATATCAGTTGTCTAATTAAGGCCAAGCCAGTGATTGTGTCTCCACTGAGCTGCACTCATCGAATGTATGGCAAAACACAGACCCACTGACCAATAATCTGTGTAGTAATACAAAAGAGCAATGAAAAAGCCACAAATCAATGTGGCTCTGAATGAGACTATTGACTGCGGTACAACTGGCCTTTAAACTGTAAATATGTACTCAGTATTAGTAAGATGACCATGAGGAGGATGTACTATTTATTTATCTATCAATGTATGTCACTGCCTTACAAGGACCAGTTTTTTTATAATCTTATATACAGTATTACAGGGCAATTTAGAAAGTAGAATGGACTTCAAAACCCAGCAACATTTTCATTTGCAAAAAACATGCAACATATTGGCTTTCAAGTGTGAAACCTTGGGCAGGGGGCCTAGGGCAGGTCCTGTGAACTTTTCTTGAAATCCTGTACAATAAAATGGAAGCTTGCACATTCACTGCGACATTTTTCTTTTCGTTTTCCTTTTCTTTTGGGACACAGAGTGTCCACACCCCAACAAAAAGATCAGGGATCTCCACGTCTCAGTGAAATGCACACCGGTCACAGTGAAAAGGAGATCAGATTTCAGCAACACTGATAGTTATCACAGACAATGGGAAAGGATTGGGAGTGTGTGGGTGTGCTTTTTGCCAAAAGGGGAAAGCCACAGCATATGGATGTGTGTCAATTGTGTGTACCTTGCTGTCCAGTTTTTTCATAGTGACGAGGTCCAGGGACTTGAGGGAGTGTCCTGTCGGGGCAATGAAATAAAGGCAGATGTGGATCCTGGTGTCGTGGTAGTTAAACAGCGAGCGTTTGATCTTCAGTTCTTCCTGGAGATAGTTTTCAAACTGAGTGTCGATGTAGTCGACGATGGGCTTGTAACTGTGGAGACAGCCAAAGAGGAAAAAGCAGAAATATTTATCTTTTTATTCATGCGTTTGAATATAAAAAGGAAATATGGACTAGTCACTGGGGAAATGAACCAAGACAATTATGTTTTCAGTAACTGTGTGATCTGATTCTATGCCAAGATCTCAGCTTAGAGCTGTACAGCTTAGTGCTGCATGACATTTGTGCTCGGCTTATGGGGGTCTGGTAGAAACAAATCACAGAGGCTGCAAACATCCTGTCCTCTCTCACAGTGCTCTGATGGCCCTTGTAGCCTACATTGTCATCAGTAAATTAAAAAAAATTAGTAATGTGCGATATGAAAACATCAAAGGTTTGTAGTGTTTGCTCATGAGCTTTTTGCATGTGTAGCTAAACAAACGAGACCAGAAATGTATGTCGAATTCAACACAATTCTGAATACCACAACTCTGTGTATGACCTGCATTGCTAGAGGAGACCAACTCTAACATGAACCAATACTCTGGGGAAATATTCCCAATTCCCCAATTTGTCTAACTCACCAGATTTATATCAAAAAACCATCCAAGATTCACCTTGCAAAGACATACCTGTATGGTAGTATTGGAAAACATCCACTAGTATCAATGAGATGAATACAATCATTTTTCTTAACATGGCATTAACACATTGCCACTACAATAGCTCATGTTACATGAAGAATATTTTTTCTTTTGGGCTGTACTGTAATATATATCTAGTAGCACTGAGGAGCCAAAACAAGACATACACATCAATTAGGGCACAATGGAAGTGATTCCGATTCTGAACTTTTTTCTCATTGCAGTGATTATCAAGTTAAATGTCAAAAAAATATTAAATGTCCTTTATTAAAATATCTGATGTTTGTTAATGCAGCAGTACATGTGCAGAGTTTGTCTCTGCAGGCTGTTTTTAATGTCTTTCTATCACCGAACGGTCACCAGCCTGATAACGTTAGGTCATGACAGTTTGAAAGAAATTCATGCTGCATTCACAGCAAGTGTGTTTGGAGCAGTTTGTTTGACTCCGCAGTTTTAACTCATTTAGTTCAGTTCATTTGGAGAGAGTCAGCCACATATTTAATAAACTGCATCATAGCTGCCTGAAATGTCTCTTTCAAGTGAGGTTGTGGTTTATCAGTCACCATAGATACAAGCCTCTCATAGTTTAATTCTCACGACATCACTTGGCATGTCGGAGAGTCCAGAGAGACATATCTGCTGTTGTGATAATCTGTGTTTGAGATGCTCAATTAATTTGCTCCATTTCCACAATTCCACCAGCCTCGCCTCCAATTTATGTCTCAAAAATGTTTTAAACAGACATTGCTGTGGTTCTCAAACAGATGTGCATTGCTTATGTTATGTTGCTATATTAGGGCACAGCATGACCACCTCAGCCTCATTGGTTGCAGCTGGTGTCACCTCTGCTTTCACATTTCCTCCGGCTCTCACTGGCAAGACTGACAAGCAAACAAGTTTGAAAACAATTGTAAAATTGTCGTATATCTGAATCGACGTCCCATCAGTCATAGGGACCCCCAATGCTTCAAAGTGACTGAAGTGCGACCCACATTATCAGGTCTACATGAAGTGCCTGCAACAGTAGAAGTGCCACTCTGAGTCACCTACAAGCCCAAAATGCACAGTTTTACATGGGTAAAAGTAGATAGATTTTGAAATTTGATAGCCAGCTGTTTCTTGTGTGCTCTTTATTGGTAGCTAAGTGCTTCTAACAGCAGACTATAAAGGTAAATTCTCAACAGCAAGTCCTCCCACATTTCACAGCTCAGAGTATGACATCCAAACAATATATTCTATATCCTCAGCCAGCACCATGTTTACAGTCATCTGTCCACTCTCTTCACATCTATCTTCAATCTTCTCTAAGGAATGTACCAACTCTGACCTTTTGAGGCTCTCTCTGTGTGCATTTACAGTCCGCTGCAGGGTCTGTCCTTCAGCATGTTGGTTTATACAGCCTACAGAGAATTCTGCTATCAAAGGGCGTGAGAGTGCTGCTTGTTGGCTAGGTCACAACAAGAACACGCCATTCAACAGCTGCATGTTAGAAAACCCCCAACTATTTCCTCTTTAATGCTGTTCCACCTCGTCTTATTTCCATCCTACAGAGAAAAGCCAAACCTGGACTGATATTAGTTTGTGTCTGTTTCTCTCATTTGTATCCCTAAGCAACATGGACCTAATTTGGGCAAAACTATGGCGTTGCCATCTTGAAAATGGAAAGGTAGCTTTGGATAAAGATTGACAAGAAACTCTGTCATTGCAACAGTTAGGATTCAAACGGAAAGCACACTGAAGTTGTGTGTTTAATGCATGTACTCTGAGTATCAGATGAATGGGATTTGACTCATAGGACAATACAATGAGTACTGTTTTTCAGACTACATCAAAACTGTCCTAATGCGGTAAATGGCACCGTTTGTGAGATTTACCACGATTTGTTTTATCCACAGTGTCATCTAAATTCTGCAACAGCTCGATTTAAACCATGTACTGTGTGGTTTTGGCAATTAGCTGGTCAATTAACATTTAAGAGTATGGCTTAAAACTGGGTTCAAAT
The DNA here is from genome assembly GCF_031162955.1 of Sander vitreus. Taxonomy (NCBI): domain Eukaryota; kingdom Metazoa; phylum Chordata; class Actinopteri; order Perciformes; family Percidae; genus Sander; species Sander vitreus. Next base: position 10,687,317 of record NC_135867.1, read on the forward strand.
TGGTTTAAAAGCGTTAAATATATATCCACTGTTTCAGAAGCTTTTCGATGACTCAGAGCTGGAACCTATCTATGCACATTTACTCAAGTACTGTACCAAGTGTAATTTTGAGGAACTTGTTCTTAACTTGAGTATTTATATTTTATGTTACTTTATACTTGTACTCCCACTTCATTTTAAAGTGAAATATTTAACATTTTACTCCACTACACTTATCTGACAACAGTAAAATGCTGCTTACACATTGATGCGTCAGTATTAACAATCTATTCAGTATGATAATACATAGCTCACAGGGCCCTTTTTCTGCAGAACAAGTACTTTTACTTTTGATACTATTAAGTACAATTTTCTGATAATACTTCTGTACTTTTAAGTACGTATAATTTTGAATTAAATACTTCTACTTGTAATGGAGTAATTTTACTTTGCTGCATTGGAACTTTTGCTCAAATAAAAAGATCGGAGTGCTTCTTCCACAACTGCAACGGCTACAGGTCATGAACTAGGAGCAGCTTCACACTGAAATATAGTCGCTATAATGCTGTTGAAACACGTTATTTGCATCCTGGCATCTAGACATCTTTTGACCTGCACACATCACGTCATCGAATCGATCGATCATTTCACCATCCTCACCTGTCCTCTTTGTTGATCTGATCACCGAAGCCAACAGTGTCAACAATCGTCAGTTTGAGGTGGACGTTGCTTTCTTGCAGGTCGTATGTTCGCGGCCGCAGATACACGCCATTCTGATAATGGCTCGCCTCTTCGTTCTCAAACATGGTGTTGAAGAGCGTGTTCATTAACGTCGACTTGCCGATACCAGTCTCCCCTGTGAGTGGTAGGAAGTAGAGAGAGATGAGACAGAGAGTGTCAGTCATCAGCTTTCAGACATGAGTTTTTATTTCAGCAACACAGTTGTGCGTTTCTGTTATGCCAGGAAAAACAACAGATCGTCATTACTGTACTGTTGTCGTTAAACATGTTTGGAGGAAAACTAATCACAGCATGGCATTTCTGCGAGTTGCTAATTGTACAGTATTTAACATTCTGTCACACTCGCGCCCATTGCTCACACGCTGTCATTTTGTACTCACCTACACAGAGAATGTTAAAACAAAATCCCTGTGTGACCGATTTACTGACCAGTTGGTCAGGGAGGCTGTCAAATCCAACATGTCCGCCCAAACTCAGGTTACGCTTCTCTTCATTCTGTGGGACACAAACAAAACACATCTTTAAAAGTCTGGTTGCATGTGAGGAAAACACATGGGGAAAACATTAGTCAGAGGTAGGAAGAGCTGAAGCCGAAGCATTCACATTCCTATGCAAATAAAAAGACCCTGCGTACATTCTGCAGATGCAAAACTCATTGCCTAACATTATGAGATAGGTAATCAGGGTCTGCAGAGAAAATATACACTTTATAAGAAGCAGCCAGACAATTTAACTCATTCAGAGATTCATTACAGAGTGCAGACAGTGCGGAAAATGAGAACATCCTCGGTTGGGAATAAATGTCACTTATGAAGTTGCAGGATGTAAGTATCAGTATCAGTAACAGTTCTTAGGAATAATTACAACAACATTTCAAATCTACTCCTTTATATAACTTCAGCACTGATCACCACAGCAACATAGTACAAGCAATTAATACATGATATAAAACCATAATTTAGCCCCTTTATCATCATGTTTTCCCATACAATCAAATTGAGTGCAACAAGATGCACCACTCAAAGCTGTCCTCAAAACTAAAAATGATCTCCAATCACCACCGCTGCACAACCACTCCATAATCAATCTGCATTTGGGAGAGAGCATCGTGGAACTAAAAGCACAAAGATTACTGATGGACAACCAACCAAAGTCAGACAGACTAAACTATTGGGTTGTAAGCGTTTTCACCTTTGATCTCCCTTATCTAACCCATCAGAAGGAGAGTCGGTCCGTGACAAGAGACAGCGTGTAAGAGCTGTGGAAGAACAGACAGACAGCACCTTGAGATGAATGGGGCCACCCGAGCTCGTCTGGCTCAGCCACGAAGGATTGCATACTTGAAGGCTGATGTCACAGAACACAGGCAGCCTGAGAGCAGAGCACAGCTCAGCTGAATCAACCCACTGAGTGTACTGAGAGGTGGAGGCATACATACATTGCAGAGTTAGAAACCCCACCGGACTGCACAGTAAAGGATGAGGAGTGTGTGTGTCCTAATGTGTCACCACTGAAGTAATCTGACGTGAGCTGAGCTAAGCAATAATGAGCTTAAGCGCACTGTGAGTTTATTACATTACATTAACACATGTTCAATACAAAAAAATTCTAACCAAGCTGTTAACCATGTTTTAATTGTTTCTACATGTGTTGTTTGTGAAACATACAGTCAAGCCAAGGGAATGTGTTTTATGGCAAGTCAGGTAGCAGCAAAAACTGATAGCCACAGTCAAAAGCTTGGAATTCTATTTGGAAGGTTGCGCTTCCCATTTTTTTGATATCTAGCTCTTGTTCCTTTTGAGACTGAATGTACTTATTGTGAGTTGCTTTGATCAAAAGCATTTGCCAAAATCATGTATTGCTCGTGGTACTCAGTAACAGGTTTACAGGGATGAGGAAGAGGAAGTGACCATTTTTTGTTTGTTAATCACTGTAAACGCAGAGCTTGTCAAACAACATTAATGCTTGTGGAGATATTCAGAGAGATTGCTGGAAGGGGAGGGCGGGCCTGGAAGGAAACCGGTGCAATGACTCTCAGGATTCTTGAGTTGTGTTCAAAATAGGAGAGGTCGACGATTTATATAAGCTTTTATTTATCCAGGGAAGGATTTAAAAAAAAAAAAAAGGCCTGCATGCTCATTTTCCATCAACCCCGTTTTGTTTACAGTTTCACATGTGGTAGCTGCCTAACTGCACAAAGTTGGTGATTACTTCAAGGACCACTTTGACTTTGACTTTCTCTCACACCACATTGGAAATGTACACTTCAGGTCACACAGGCTTGCTTCTGGAAACTCACTGTGCTTATTCAATGCATATCTGAACCTTCAGAGAAGCATCTGCTCAGCACTTCCGTCACAGTGTATCAGGTTGCAAGTGACGTTAAGCTATTTTATTGACTCGCCTCTTTAACGAGTGAGTTTTTTTTTTTTTTAAGATAATTTCTTTTGGGGCTTTTCCGCCTTTAAAATTTGACAGGACAGCTAGGTGAGAAAGGGAAGACATGCAGGCAACCGCCACAGGACGGATCCGAACCCTGGACCTCTACATCGAGGCACAAACCTGTCAGCACATGTGCGCTCGCTCTACCCACTGAACCAACCCGGCCATTTTAACAAGTGAGTTTAAGTTGGGCTTTTATTGTGAAAGGTAAAACCAAAGATAAGGGAGAAAGGTAAAACCGGAAAGCTACACTGTCATTGACAATGTGGAAGTAAATAAAGGTCGTCTTGGTTTACACTGCTTCAGACTAGAGAGCCTCTGTTTTTTTATTTTATTATCTGCATAAGTATATACACAATTTATAACCCTTGGCTACACAAGTGATGCAAAAACACTTTGAAATCCGATTTGAGCAGCCAGAGCGTCCAGACTGAGATGCGTCAGTAGGAATCGCATTTCAAACCACCTCCAAATGTGGTTTGGATTTCATTTGCAAAAATCGCACTTCCTGTGTTTTTTTGCTATTCAGACTTTCTAAAAATCAATCTGGATATAGTCTATATCCACGACGTTCCACTTCCGGGAAGTCCTTTTCAGCCAGATGTCTGTTACCTTCCGCTTTCTTTATGTTGATGTACGATTTATGAGGACTATGGTTAACTGCTCCTCAGATCTCTGCAGGGTAAATCCAGACAGCTAGCTGGACTATCTGTCCAATCTGAGTTTTCTGTTGCACGACTAAAACAACTTTTGAATGTACACATTCCACCAAAACAAGTTCTTCCCGACGCTATTTTGCAGCGGCACCATGGCTCTGTCCAGCGCTTAGCACCACCCATGACGATTGTGATTGGTTTAAAGAAATGCCAATAAACCAGAGCACGTTTTTCTCCTATCCTGGAATTCTGTGTAGATAGCCAGACCCTGCTCCGCAGCGCTGTGGAGGAAGGTCTGGCAACGCAAGACTAATCTGGACATGCCAAAAAACTGATTTGGGCTGGCATTCTGAACAAGGCATCTGTCCACCCAAGCTAGTTCAGAGAAGAGCAGCAAAGTATGACAGGAATGAAAAGCTTCTGGTCAACTGTCTCAGGGTGAGGAAACAACACAGTCAGTTCTCACGCCATCGTATCACCAGGACAACAGGAAATGGCAGAGAGGGGCCCCAGGTGCTTCAAAGTGAAATGAGGCAAAAACCAGTTCACTAGTTCAAAATGCTGTGCGTTTGTATCTGACTGAATGTCTGTCAGCAATATACCTTTTCTTTACAGTCTTCTCACTCTCAGGGTCCTGGTATTGTGCATGCTCACTGTCACACTGTCACGGCCTACTAGGACCCTTAAAGTGCTCATATTATGCTCATTTTCATTTAGAGGTTATATCAGAATAGGTTTACGTGGTTTAATATTCAAAACACACCATATTTTTGTTGTACTGCACATTGCCTCAGCTCCTCTGTTCACCCTGTGTGTTGAGCTCTCTGTTTTAGCTACAGAGTGAGG
>NC_135867.1:10699480-10859480 GCF_031162955.1 Sander vitreus
GAAAGATAAACCCTGTCACAAAAGCCTGTAAGAGAAAAGAATGTCTTTCTGACCAGGGAGAAAGAAAATATATCAAATATAGTTTCTTAAGAAAAAGAGCATGATTGTCTTGAAAAGAAAAGTACGATATAATAGAATATGGTCATGTGTACATCATCCGACAACTCAATATAGATGCATTATGTAGAAAGAGCACCTGACACCCGTCCGACCTATTATCAAGTCTTTACTATACACTGTGTAATTGTATACAACAGTAGTCTTCTGTTTACAGAGGAGCCAAGTGAGCAAAGTATCAGTAATAAAAACCTGAATTAAAAAAAATGTTTCATGCAAGTTTACACACTAGCCATTGTATTTGTTGTATACAAAAACAATAATGATATATTACCTTTCCTAGCTTGAAATGTTTTGCGTTTACAACCATTTCTAATAACGTCAACAGCAAACTGTGTACTGGTGCCATTCGCTAACTTACACCCATATGGGCAGCAACGCATAACGTAACGTTAAATTGACAGAAACGCAAATACGAAAATAAACGTTACACGACACGACATTAAAATTGTCAACGAATAGCAGCGTCATTTTAATTTGTCTTAACGCTAACTGAAAGAAACCCCAGTCACCATCACAAAAATCACTTCCACCATCTCGGCTGAGCCCACATTACAGTCATCAAAAGCGGGGGAGGCTTAGCTTTACAGCAGCTAACACACACACACACACACTTTTGCTAATCACAACAAGTATTCCGTGGCTGCACTTGCAATGTGTTCGGTTGCAACGGGAAGAAAAAAAAAGAAAAAAAACGTGGGTTTTACTTACCGAAAATACGTCAACGTCCATGGCAGCCATGGTGCGGAATGTATGGTGTGCTGGGCAGACAACTGAGCAGAGGCGAAAGGGAGCAGCCCTCGTCTCTCCGTACTAGCCTGCTAAACTACTGAGAGGCTGGCTGAGCCGAGCTGACACAGAGATAGGAAGCGAGGCACAAGGCGGAGAAGGAGCTGGTAACTGGGCAGGGAGGCGACAAGAGGACTCACTGCTACTTCGCTTCTGTTTCGCCCATTCAGGCTAAATCGTTTCTTTTCTTCGTTTCGGCTTTGGATGGGAGTCGATACGAGTGTAAAGGAGCTTGCCTGATTTATCTTTGTTATGTAGCACGGGATATTAGAAAAATAAGTCGGTAAACAGAGCTAACAGCGGTTTGGGATGTACTCCTGTTTTGCGCATGCGTATGGATGCGGATATAAACATTTAATAAATACTCCATTTTTTTTTTTTTTTTCAAATTAGCTTTTATTTACATGTATTTAAAGAGTGCTTGCCAAAGAAATGTTTATTTTATTTATTTATTTTTAATTTGGAGCAATTTTATGTTGCCTCAGAGCGTCCCGGGTAGTGTAAAGGTCAACGTTTATACGTACGTTAAAGTAGGAAGTGAACTATCTTGGCGTTGGGGTTACATCTTTGGGCGGGACAGATACGTTCCAATATGGCCACTTCTCGGGAACTCCCATTCAGTCAGGAATGTCACGCTGCACACATGCAAGCCAGGACAAGAGCGAGTAGCACCGCAGAGCAACAGGGGAAGAGCACAAATACCCAATGTGTGTCAGCGGTGGAGATAATATAACAGCTAAACTTTACATAAGTGTAGCCAACTATGTGTGTGTCGTTTTTAAGATAGGGGATTCATATTTAAATGAATTATTGAGGTCACAGACTGACTTTACGCGATTCAGCCAATCAGAGCAAGCTATCTGCTATCGTTCAAATATTATAACTCAAATTATAAAAAAAAAATGTATCTGTTGTGTGCATTGTAGCCTACTGTGCACGTGCCCTGGGGACTTGTAGGCCACAGTTTACAGCCTCATGCTGGCATCCCGTTTAGGCCTACATTAAACATTTATCAACTTTGTGTAGCCTATCTGTTTTTTTAGAGCCCCACCGAACAATACTAGATTTTGAAGGCGATGATAGTTTCACAAACCTAGGAATGATGGCCTAATACACGTTTTTGATCATCCTTAAATTTAGTTATTAAAAATTGGTCAGCTCAGATAGGCTAATATAACATAATATTATCTGATACACAGTATTTCTTATTTATATGTGTGTGTGTGTGTGTGTGTGTGTGTGTGGTTTTGCCCTAACTCTTCATGTGAGCCTTAGTATAAGTAGGCTATTCTATAGCCTACTGTAAATGAATGCAAACAACTTCAAATTGGTTATACCATCTAAATGGGAATGAGAGTAGCCTAGGTCTACTAGTTCCTATTTGGTCTTTTGGAGTAGGCCTAGTGACATGACAAAACATTTCACATTTGTATTTCAATTTCTTAAAAAAAACACTTAGCCTATGGCCTACTTACTGATAGGCTATAGACTACCAAAGTTTACTTTTATTGTGACAGAAAAATAAACTTGATGTTTGTTGTATTTTTGAACTCGCAGCCACTTTGCCTGTAGGAAAAAAAAAGGAAAAAAATGCATATATTATTCAAATTATGTCCACCACGTCTGCGCTTTTCCCCGGAAAATGACTCCTCCAGGTGGGGAGGAGAGAAGTGAGCGGCTATAGGTAAGGGCTGCTGTAGGCTACCGTCACCGGGACAAAGGTGGAACAGGAACAGGTATCGCTGTTTTTGGGCGTTTTAACTTCAATCAGCGTGAAGCCTACGGTTTTAATAATGGTTTTGACGCAAGAGTCCGTGTTGTTTTTGCTGATAGCGCAGGGGGGCAAAGTGAAGAAATCCGACTTGGTGGGGAAGTTCAAAGCTTTAATAGACTGCGACGATCCCGCAGAGAGAGAACGGAACAGGGAGCTTTTTAAGACTATTGTCAACAATGTCGCCTTTGTCAAAGAAATCGACGGAGTCCGTTACGTTGTCGTCAAGAAAGTGTATCAGCATTTGTTGGACGGTGTCCAGACTGCGGACAGCCCTGTGGAAAAGACTGAAAATAAAGAGATCCCGCTGACAGGTGAGCAGCAGCGCCCACCTGCGCGGAGTAAGACGACTGGAAGCTCTGATCATGCAGGAGGGGAGATATCAGCTGTTTCTGAGCCGGATCCAGAACAGGCAAGTGAAAGTGGTGAAAATCCTACGGAATTACTTTCTCCAATGCAGCTGGCGTTGCAAAGGACCAAATATTCGGATGTCAGAGTTAAAAGAACGCTGAATTTTGAGATCCAAAGGCAGGGCACAAATGGAGATAACTGTTCAAGGAGGGGTGCAGTGAATGAGCCCACCAGCATCCAGAGCAAACCATATGGCTTACCTCTGAGGATGCCACCCACCGCAACCAGGGTGGAGACCCGCAAACTGAAGGTGGACCCAGATAACCCTCCTGAAAGCCCAAAACTGGACTCCTCTAGGAATAAGAAAAGGCCCCCTACAGTGGAGACGGGCATCAGCTCACCCCAGCCGAGACGGTCAGGGAAGAGCACTAAGCCGTCAGTGGAGCCCAAAGAGACAAAGGCCTCCTACTTGGTTCCCCTGGAGCCGTCAGAGCATGAATGGCTGGTCAAGTGTGCAGCTGGCCACTGGAGCCAAGTTTACGGCCTGCTGCTGAGAGACAACCAGCTGGCCGAGAAAAGGGACTTCATGTCAGGGTTCACCGCTCTGCACTGGGCAGCCAAATGTGGAAACAGTGAAATGCTTGTGAAGATTATCAACCTATCGAGGCAAGGAGGAGTTGACATTGACATTAATGCAAAAACACACGGCGGATACACTCCTTTGCACATCGCTGCCTTGCACGACCAGGAGTACATCATGGCCATGCTGGTGGGGGAGCACGGAGCCAATCCAAGCATCAGGGACAACTACGGGAAGAAGGCCTATCACTATGTGCACAGAGGCGTTTCTGAGACTGTGAGAGAGATGCTGGGTGAACCCAAAGCCCGGGAGCCTCGGGACAGGGCCCTGCATGAGAAAGAAGAGCTGGAGCTTTTCCCGGATCTCTCCAAGGGCCTGCATTCAATAAGCCGTCTCTTCCAGCCCAACGTGACGGGCCACAAGAAGAAGCACAAGCAGAGGCCAGGACTTTACTCAATGAGCGATGACCCCAGCCAGGAACGAGAAGACAGCAGCTTCAGACCCAGAATCATATCAGATGCTTTTATGTAAACTTTACACACGTTCTTGTCTTATATTCATGAGGAATAGCGTTGTCAATCTTTCGAGAGTGTGACTGGCATTCCTCTGATTTTCAGGTCGTCTTCAACAGTGACAAAATAAAGCAGTGACTCCTTTTTTTTTTTTTTTTTTTTATATTTTTTGGCATTGATATTTGTCAGATGACGATGAAATGAATGAAAATATGCTCTTATCAGCATAATTGTTTGATTTTGAGTTAGAAAAGTAGGGTTTTAGTTTTGGATGTTACCTGTAGGCCCATGAGTTGTATTCAAAGGTAAAGTTTACCGGTGTAAATAAAACATGATTCAGAGAATATTCCAGTGGGTCCCGTGAGTCGTCTGATTACTCACCCGTCTATGGTATCTCAAAGGCATCATCTTCATCTTCACTCTGCCTTTTCTGCTCACAGCTAAGCTTAACAAAATAACCCTAAATAATGTTTATTTTATGTTTAATTACTGATTGTAATGTATCCTTGTTTTTTTAAATTGAGAGTTGTTTTTATTTTTCACTTATTTTAGTTTAAAAAACACTACTTATTTTCCCTGTGTGCATTCATAACTCGTTTTTTTTAAATGTCAGTTCTCTTCAAAAATGTCTTCCCTATTACACTGGAGGATGAGGAGTGGGACAGAATCTGTAGGAATATTAAAACTATGTCACTGATGTGAGGGTGCGCCTCATTCAGTTCAAGATTATGCAACACTTCTATTGGACTCCCTCCAGATTGTTTAGAATTGGTCTGAAAGACACACCAAATTGTTGGAAATGTAAGACAGGGGACAGCCAAATACTTTATGATAACCTATGTCGGATTGCAGGGAGCCAGGTTCTATTCAGCCCAAGATGATTTGTTCTAGGAGATGGGTCAATCCTAAGCGGGATGGAGAAGAACATAAGAAGCTGGGTTCAGACTAGTTTAATGATAGCCAGACAGATTATTTTAAGAGGATGGAAGAATGAAGGGATGCTGTCAATCCAGGAGTGGGCTTGTGAGATGGCTAGGGTGGCGGCGTTTGAAAAAATGTAATATAAACGGTTTGCCAGATTGGATGTTTAAACTAGAAAATGGGGTAGAGTTTTCAGCTTTCTAGAGGGCTCCTAAGAAGCTTTGTGCTGGGGAGAGACGTGTATGATGGGCTTATGGTGTTGTCATTTATTCATATGTTTATTTTGTTTATGGTGTATTGTCTGTTTTGTTGAACGGTCTTGAATATTGTAGTTACTGTGTCATCTTTTCTTGATTTTGGTTTGGGTGGGTGGTGATGACGAAGGGTGGGGTGTGTGTTCATGTTGCAAATTGTATGTTTTGTACGTAAAAAAAAAAAAAATGTTAATCACAAAAAAATGTCTTCCCTAATTCACTTTTGATCAAAATGAATCAATGCTAACAAGGACAACAATTTATGACAAATAAATTCTGCTACTGAAGTAGCAATGAGATCAAACCTGGACTTGTGTGTTTTCACCTCTGAATAACTGAGATGAACTTGCGTAGTAAAGTGGTCATCTTCTCTATTTCCAGAGGCAAACATGCCCAAACTAACAATTGAGGATGTGCTGACTTATGGGTGAATCGAACCTCTAGTGTTAATGTTTGTACCTCTGAGGAGGGTTAAGAGGACTTGCCTCTTTATCGCTTCACTTTATCACAGATTCATTATTTAACACTGCAAAGCATTTAGAAGAAACAAACATCCTACTGAAATTTCCTGAAAGAAAACGTCACTGGATTACACTGGACTGTATTTTACTTGAAAAGGCATAGGGTGTGTCATTAATAAAGAGGTGTGCAGGTGCTCCATGAATTATTACAGTCCCCGTAGGTACAAAAACGTCTCTGAAATGTGGCTTGGATCCATTTTCTGGCTTGTTGAGACAGCTGTGAGTCAGCCACATGAGCAGCTGACTAGGAATGAGTTGCATATGTGTGTTTGCATATGGGTGGCTGAAAGTTTGTATTAATGCTGGCCTGTTTCCTGTCTGTCTTGGCTCCTGGTCCTGGTTGACAAGAGAAGAACAAAAGTAAGGTTTTGAATGTGTCAAGATGACATGTTTAGGTGCAGCTTGTTTGGTAAAGAAAAAGCAATGTTAGAAAACTGGTACGCATCCTGTGGTAAGAAACATTTTTCTTGTTCCCGCCTCAAGTCGTCTCCCTCTATTTCTCTTGCGTTTCATGATGTCACTGCCCCAGCAGATTACGTCGAGACGATGTTTCATCTCCAAACCTCAGGGTTTTATTAAGCTGCTGCTGCTGTGAGGAGAATTGCCATCACAAGCTCAGGAAAAAGACCCAGAGTGGTGGAAAAGTACTCAAATCCTTTCGATAAAAGAAGTAGAACATTGTGTTAAATTACTTTTTTAAAAGAAACAAAGTGCAAAGTGTTTCTCAAAATGAGAATTTGGAAGTGAGTGGTAACCTTAAAGGTGCAGTAGGTAAGACTTATTAAACTAACTTTCTGTCATATTTGCTGAAACTGACCCTATGTTCGAGTAGAAGTACATGAAGCAGGTCATTTAAAAAAAATCTGGCTCTGGTACCACCTACAGCCTGTAGTGCTATTTGCAAAAATCCACAGCTCCCTGTTCAGATGCACCAATCATGGCCGGGGGGGAGGGGGCTAACCCCCAATTCACCAGTTGCGGAACGGCTCCGGAACGGCGGCGGAGTCATTAGGTTTCCATTAAAGTCAATGTGTGTATTTCCACTGACTGCAGAACGGTTGCATTCCGACTCCGGGGGTTGGAACGCACTCTGACACAGGGTGCAATCTGCACTTCTCCGGAGCAGATACGCAGAGCTTCTATTTTTGCCGGACGTCGGAGAGCTCCGCAGCAATTCAGCACAATTCAGATGCGGGACAGGAAGTCAAGCACAGAAACAAAATAAAACATCCGGTTAATTTTGGATGGGAACAAACTGTTGTTGGTTTTGTGGTTCTATTCTACGTGAATTCGCAAGATCTTGTGGGTCCTCGTGACTACATCTGTCAGTCATGTCCGCAGCCATGCTGCAACAAATCCAGACCTGGTGGGTATTGACGGACCGCGGAGCACGCAGCCGACACGCAGCGGAGCCGGTCCGCAGACGTTCTGCATTCAGTGGAAATCCAGAGTAATTGTGTGTCAATCACTAGCACATGCACACGCATTAATTCTCCCTTGTGGGGGGAGGGGCTTGGGAGAACGTTTTGGGCTTTAGCAGAAAGGGAAGGGACTGAGAAGCTGTTGATGTTCAAATTTTTTGGCTAAGTCCTGGATCTTCCCAATCCTACCTACAGCACCTTTAAGTGCCAAAAGTAGAGATGCTTGTTTGAGATTGGTCCATTAATGAGATGTTGATTTAATAATCTGTGAAGTGCAATTTATATAACTCCATTTACGGTTCGATAGTTTAAACGTTAAAATGAATCACAGTGAAGTACATTTCCACAATAGATACATATCCATGTTATGGTCCTGAATGGCAAAATTGTATCAAACTGCTTGAGAATTAGTTACATAAAGCCTCTCTGAGCCAGCACTGGCAATAAAGGTAAAACAAACAACGTTTGAAAATGCACTTTCTTGGTGAGAGTTAGAGTAGATCGATTCAACTTTCATGTTTGTTTGTGAATCAAGTATGGCGCTGGAACCGGACACAGTTAGCTTAGCTTAGCTTAAACACTGGAAACGGGGAAACAGCTAGCCCAGGTCTGTCCTGCCTACCAGATCCTCTGGAACCATGACATTGCCTGGCAACCAGCAGATTTTGTTACCTTTAAAGGGCTTTTTACACTGTCCTTAGCCCCAGGCTAAGGGAGCTGTGAGCCTGGGGCTAAGAAAGCGTTCACACTGGCACAATCCTGCCACATTCCAAGTGGGCTAACCCCGACTTTAGCCTAGGGCTTGCTGGCCCTGCTCCGGAGGTGTAAAGCTGCCTACACATGAGCCGCAGTAAAGATTCAAGATTCAAAATCCTCTGTGCTGGCTGTCTATTAATTTCTATGGGGAAAGCATAGGAGACAACCTGGAGGAAGCGCACCGCTTGAAAGTTCAAATTATTTCAATTTAGACCCCGTTGCCGCTGGTGCAAAAAAGGAGGAAGCCAGATGCAATGGTGACGTGTACCTGCGCTTTGCCAAAGTGCCTGAACTATGCTCTGCGCCCTCGCGGTTTTACTTCTGATCATATGGAGACGGCTTACAAGTTGCCAGTGTAAAATGGGGCTAAAACAATAGAATTCTATGATGAGTTACATGCTCCAACTGACATTTAGCCCAGGGCTAGTAGAAGTGCAGTGTAAATCGTATAGCCCTTGGTTTAGGTTAACCCTGGGTTAACAATGTGTGTGAGAAAAGGGCTAAGGGAACAAAAAGCCATTTGGAGAGAGACTAGCTGTGTGGCTAGCTATTTCCCCTAGTTTCCAGTTGCTATGCTAATCTAAGCTAAGCTAAGCAGCTGCTGGCTGTAGCTTCAAATTTATCCTACAGACATGAGAGCTGTATCAATCTTCTTATCTCACTCTTGGCAATAAAGTAAATAATAGTATTTCACAAAATGTCAAACTATCCCTTTAAAGGGTGATTTAAGTGACCTATGCCTTTTATTAACATCTGCTGATGTTGAGTAGAGATGGATTTAACTTGTCTTCTCCTCTTAGTCAAATATTGGACAAAATCCAGTGTAAAGCTGTCATCTCTGTATTTGTAAAGTAAAATTAACAACACAACATAAATTAGGCCTGCCAGCCATACTCTGGTGAAGAAATCTCCACATGAACCTGGGTTTACCCAAATTTCTGTTTTAATTATTCCTACTAGCATGAACTTGTAGGCTGTAGAGAAATATAATGAGTGTCTGGAATGTACAGTATTTTCATTGTAAACTATTAACCCATGGATAGGTCTTCATTAGCTTAATTAGAGCAGCGCTTCCAACAGAAACTTCTACTGTAACAAAGAGGCGATAAATCTAGTAATGACTGCCAGAGGTTAGAGGAGGAGAATAAAGGTGTGCTGCTGACATTCCTGTGGGCGGAAAGTTCAGAGTTTAGGTTGAAAAGTGAGTTTTGGAGCCACCATCCTGAACCCCTGGTAGAGTAATCACTGAGTCCTCGACATGATCAACAAAGCTCTCTGTAAATCATGATCAATTTAACATTTGGGGGCATGAAGCGAATAAAAATACTTTGTGTCCCTGCAGGGTGTAGAAGTTGCTTCCCAGCTGGAGCGCTGTTTCCCTGCCTCACAGTCAGTGATTATCAGCAGCAAAGCTCCTCATTACCCAGCATTGTGACAGAACTGCTGCTGCAGCGTTCAGACCATTCTGTTCCCTCCTGTTTGTTGTCTGCAGTGTACAGCACCAACTTACCCACACCACTTACCACTGTCTTTGTAATGATGCTAGACCTAGTTACCATGCAATTAGTGTCTGACAAAGATCTTACTTGTTGAGAATTCCCAGAGTTGGGTTTTATGTCCCTGCTGCGTTCAGTGGGAATCTGATTAAAAGTGTTTTTTTACTTTGTAAAGTACACTAAGTGCTGTCTGGTGTCTCTCACTGTCCTCCTGGGGTTTCATCTGCCACTTGCCAACAACTTAAAATCCTTCTCTTTTTTCCCTTCTTTTAATAAGCATTTGTTATCGCTGACAAACAAACTGGGCAGCATTCCACTGTGAGGCTGAACAAACAAGGACAGAGAGGCATGAAAGAGACAAAGGAGGAGGAAGACAAACTGTTGAAAATATATCCCCCTCAATGCATCATTTAGTTTCCCAAAATGTGATTTTCTTTTTCTTAAATGAATAGTTAGACATTTTGGGAAATGTGGTTATTTGCTTTCTTGCAAAGTTACATCCAAATTAAAATGGACTCTCATTTATTTACGGTAAATATGAGAGTGAAAGACAGCAGCTGGTTAGCTTAGCACAAAGACTGAAAGCATAGGGGAACAGCTATCCTGGCTCTGTCCAAACACACTTATATATTGTTTATTTAAACTGTTCAAAAACTACATGTAAAAAACGACAAATTACAGTGTTATGGGGGTTATGTGCCAAACTATTTCTTGGCTGGGAGCAATGACTTCCTGGAGCAGGTTGCACCAACTAAGCAGTCCTGTCGTTACTGTGACATTGCATGGCAACAACTCCAAAAAATAGTCTTGTACATAATCCCCTGTAAAATCACAACTTGTTGGTCGCTTTTTGTACAAATTAAACAAACAGGACTAGCAGGCTAGCTGTTTACCCTCTATCTCCAGTCTTTATGCTAAGCTAAGCTAACTGCCTCCTGCTTCATATTTAATGCGCAGACATGACAGTGGCATTGGTATCCTCAAGAAAGCAAATGAGCATATTTCCAAAAAGTCAAACTATTCCTTTACACTTCAATTTACCTGATACTACATACTGCAGCTGGTTAGCTTAGCTTAGCTTAGTTTAGTTTAGAATGAAGACTAGACACAAAGGGAAACGGATGCTGACACTCTAGTAACACATTAGAGGCAAACTGAATTTAAACCCAGCATTTATTTTGTGATGAAACATATCAGCATTGAGACTGACTTGGTGCAGTGCAGAATTCAATTATATGACAAAATGTCCCACTACCGTCAAAGCATCAATTTAAACCCTGGTTGCAATTATTTGGTTTCCCCTTCTACGGATGAAGCAGCTTCCATAAAGTGTTAAGATGGAAAATGTGAATCAAAATGTACAGGGAGGAAGCTGATTGCACCAGTATTCTTGCTCCCAGTTCAGTGACAGTAAACTATTGGACTTGTTTATTGATTATTTTGTGTTAATTTCCTTTTAATATGTTTATGTATACACCAAGCACAACGGCAGATTCCTTGCTAGTTAAAATGTACTTGGCAATAAATCCTGCTCTGATTGTGACCCTCAGCAGCAGTGCGTTGATGTGGCTGCAGAGGGCAGAGACGAGCTCTGAGAGGAAACACCAATCAGGAAAGCCTCAGCTACTGACTGACTACTTACTAACAGTATTTAACACGTTTACGAGAAATAATGTGACAAAATATCCAATGTTACCTATTCTCGCAGCTTAAATACTGACGTAGTAGCACACAACTTTAATCACTCTTTGCATAAATATTAAAAATATTATATTGCCAATATTTGTAGTTCTAAGCTCCTGTATCAATTGTTTGTTACTGTTCAGGTTGTCTATGTGTGTATGCATCAGTTAAACGCTCCTAGTTTATAAAGTGATGAAAATGCTTTTGACTTAAGACAAGTTCACTGTAGGGGAAAAAGGAGAACCGTGGTACACTAGAGGGAGAGCTTAATTTATTCAAGATATTACAAACATAGAATTTACAACTCCAAACAGGCACAACTCAAACTCTCAACAGAAAACAGGTGTGAAATAGAGCAGAAAAAGTGGATTTAGAAGTGTCTCTGCTGTCATCCCACCAACTGAGGACACCAACTGCTGTCATCCCACTAACTGAGTGTTACACGCTTCCAGTATTTGAAACAAACTAATCCTACTTCAAAAACAGGCCCATTTTTCTGTGACCTCAACAAAACACCGCTTTGATTGAATCACAGAAACAAGAAATGACTCAAGAAGCTGTCAAATGTTTGTAAGTACTGTATGCACACATAGCAAGGACTAAAATAAGTATTTATCCATGTGCTGCTTCTCCTCAATGGGAACGTTTTCCTCACTTTCTCCCCCACAGTCTTTCTCCAAAATGTTGCATACTTCAGGAATTCCAGCAGGCTGCGTGGAACAACACGAGAGTCCTTCTAACCCTTTTGCCCTGAGTCAGCACAAAGGCCAAAACAAACATACATTTGTTTAGCAAACTGAAACGGACAGGGTGGTAAATCTCCAGAGAAATGCTTTAGGGGTGGTGGAAGGGGGGCGGGGGGAGAAACTGTTTACCAAAGAAACTGAAAATATCTTTCAATGTAAAAGAGTTTCCAGTTTATTTATTTTTTGACATTTTGAGTTAGTGAGTAGGGTTTTAGGGTAAGGTTTTTTTTTAATGGGAAGAGGCTACTAATGATGCTCTGCCTCAGTCAACCCATACACTGGATCAGTTTTTATTTTTTATTTTTTAGTACAGCCAAAAGGTATTATTTCCTGAGGGACAATAACATTTTGATCACTTTACGACTTCCTAGGAGTTTTGTTGAAAACGGCAAACTCCGAGAGGAATTCTGTCTGTCTTTCTGTTCAACACCTATTCTCTACACACATGAAATTAAGACATTCATTATTTCAAGCATACACACACACACACACACACACACACACACACACACACACACACACAGCACATATTCTGACGTAGGGCAACAGCTCACATCACTCTTAAACAGCTCTACGATGCATCTGGTTGAAGATTCAGTAAAAAGAAATGAATACGACTACAAAAACTAATGACAAATATTAATGTAAAAACACATGCAGTTTTTAAAATGTGAGATTTTCTTTTAAATTAGGGGGAAAGTCATTTGATTCAAGAGTGTGTTTTCATTCAGGGCTAACAACAAGAGCTTTTTTTAACTACTGTGTACATTCAAATAAACTTAAATGTTACTCATGTCTAAAAGGGCCTACACAGTGGAGGTAGAGAATAGAAAATCAGTTTAAGACACCTGAAGTGAAGATTGTGGACTTTCCTCTTCAATACAAAAGTATTTCAAGTATCGCATGTCACGTGTGCGACAAAGGGACATTGGGAGAAAATACTCAGTGATACAATTGTTGCTTATATTATAATCTGCTTTAAAGAGGTTTAGCACCTCCTTATAAGGAACCTTTCCAGCATGAAATCATCAAGACTTAATAACATTACGTATGAAATTAGCTGGAAAGGTATTTGTACACAATGCTGAATGTTGCTGGGTCTGCTCAAGTACTTTTTTTTTTTTTAAAAGAAAGAATATTTCAAACATTCCTATTTAAAATTTAAGACAAAACAAAAGAATAGAAATATTGTTTAAAATGGATGGAGTAAGGCTTTCACTTTAAATTACTTGAATCTGATTTGAAGAAATGTGCATTTATGTATCATTACAAAGTGCTTTTTTCATTCACCCTTTTTGGTTTTTAGTGCCTTAATTTGAAACAACAACAACAAAAAGGAACATTTACAAAAACAAAAAACGATTCAATCTGCTATACATTTTACTGACATGATACAGTAAACCGCCCCTGTCTCAGGCTACACTCTTTCACTGAACCCTTCTCACAGGTCAAAATACAATCTTAAAGCTTATAATAGGTTTCCACAGGTGCAGATACAGGGCTGTAGCACTACCATCTTATTGAAAAAGTGAAGGACAGTTGCTGAATTGCTAACAAGGGACGCAAAGTTTCCACACAGCAGCTCTAATGGAAAATGTTCCACAGCAACACCAACATCAAGGCACACATAAAAACAGCTCAATGTGCATCACATTGGGAAAAGCCTCCAGGTACACATTGCAGATTGTGCAGACTGACACTGGGCGGAGATTGGGTGAGTGTTCTGGGCACCCTCGACAGATGACAGAAAGGAGCTCAACAGTCTTTATTGCTCATCTCATGTGCGGCCTATATAGTATGACAGGAGAGCAGCAAGAGGCATGGTGGGTTCCCCAGTAGCCCTGTCAAACTCTTTTAAAGAATAAAAGAAAGTCATGACAGGGTGAAAAGGGTTGAAGACATCAAATAGACCACTTATAATCCAAGTGAGAAGTACAGCCAAAACTCAACATGTCTTTTACAGTCTTTTTAAATAAGCCAGTCCTCCTTTAAGGCAAGTCAAGAAAAGAAACGAAAGGAGGAATCTGTGCTTTCATGTTCCCCCCTTCACAGATGCAGGCTGTTGGAAAGGCCCTCCAGCTGCTCCTCTCCCAGCCTCTGCTTCTCCTCCAGGTCCTTCTGTCGGATGAGCAGCGAGGCCTTGGTCTGGATGAAGCACCGGTAGTCCTGCAGCTGCTCGGTGGACAGCTGACGTGACAGAAAGGTGGAGACCAGGTTCTCTCTCCGGTCCAGGTTATCCTTCAGATCTTTGGCGTCCTCCCTCTGTTTGCACAGCAGACGGTGGCGACTGTCCAGAGATTGCTAAATGCAGAGACAGAGAGGGCAACGAACATGAATTATACCTGATAGAGTTCAAAGGTTAAATTTCATCTCTCTGTTATTGGACTTTGAACCTTATTCTGGCGTTGGAATCATGCCTTGCAGAGCATTAGACCTGCTAAGTAAAAATCCTGCTGTGAGCAAACTTATACAAATACAGAATTTGAGAGGACTGCTGATAGAAAATCGGAAAATGAATCATGTCCAAAAGCTATATCTCTTACCACAAGTGTCATATTTTGGGTAATATTTTTTGTTTTATTTGAAAGGTAATATGTGCGATGTAATAGATAGCTGTAATAGTTGTAGGATTATGTTTCAAACAGCCACAGGGCAGGAGGTGCAGTGTTTTCTTATGTCAACAGAGGGCAGGGTGGATACAAATGTCATCGAAACCTGGCTGGAGTTTCGGTGAGTTCAGTGTAAATACCAGTGTTGCTGATAACGGCAAGAAAACAAATGAGCCTCTAACAAGCCCTCAGTATGCAGCACAGGCTTTTCCAGATGGACAAACTGACAAAGAACCGTTTAGGGAGAACTCTAGAAATCTTATGCATCCATGCAAACATAAATTGATGGTGTGATTACTGATGAAAGGGAAACAAAGCAAGGCACAGAGCTCAAGTCACATCCTGTGACGCTCATGATATTTGAAATAAAGACCTTAATGTCTGACAGCAAATATATTTAAATAAGGGGTATCTACCTCAGATGCAGCATGACAAAATGTAAGTAATTATTTCTCAATATATCAAGCCAAAAAGTGCAGTATATCAAAACCAATCTTCAAATGTCATGCATGTGATAAAGCATTTGGCTCAAACACAGATAAGCTAGAAAAACTGGCAATTAAACACCGATAACATTTTTTGAATTCCAAACAGCGAGAAACCTTGACTCCATTAAAGTCGCCCTTAAACGTTTCCCAAGCGGCGTGTGTTTGCTTTTCTAAAGTAAACCGAAAGAGAGCATTGCTGAGGGCATGGGAGCTGCCACACACTTCTAACACCTGTGGTCATCTTCCTTTAGCTAGATGCTAAATTAAACAAATGTACAAAAGCTGTAGTAAATCATGACATCCGCCATCTGGCTGACAGTATGCCTTTTACTCACAGGTATTAGTGTGTATGTGTAAACAACTTCAGGAGGGAAAGACAGGAGCCTAAACGGGACCATAATACACGGAGCACAGGACGGTGCATGCTGCCAGTACATCAGTAGATTTTGATCAAATCTCATTTAACTGATTCAGTTGACCTTTAACCCCAGAAACCAGCCAGAGATTCAGTCACAATATTAGTGCTCTCTGAGAGGAAGACACAGAAACAAGCGGCATGGATACATTTAGATCAGATTTATACAATTTTGGACGGAGATTCACATATTGATGCTTTGGCTCCATGCATTTGCTACTTGTGTGATGTGAGATGTGAATAGATACAATGTATATCATAACAGGCTGCTAAAAACACAGCACTCATAAGCCATACTGACAGAAAATCCGAAGACAAACAAAAAGCAAAAATGGATGTTGTGAAAGGGCGTATGTGAATTTGGCTGCATTAAAAAAGGTTTCTCTCTTTAGCTGCAGAAATCTTGCATTTCACAGGGTCATGCCTCGTTCACCAATGTCTTCCTACGTTTTTCCTTAAATTTGTTCATAAGAAAGTTCCTAAGAAAAGTCTATGTCTGATTCATGACGTGTTCCTAAACCGACATTGTGTCATTTTTTGAGTTGATTCTTAGCAAAAAAAAAAACTTTCTTCTTTCACAGATATGTACTCATTATGTATATGTACTCATGTGTAATTACTTCCACCAACTAATCAAAGTATTCTCGTAAGCGTAGAATCTGACATTCAGAATCATTCAAAATACATACGAGCGACTCGCTCGAATGACGGCAGCCATGTAGCGCCTCCATCTTTAAAATACATTAGCCAAAGAGGGACATACCTCCGCATTTGGCCCTCTCACACCTATTGGCACTATGACGAATGCAAGGGGGAGGTTACTCGCCAGGGAAGCGAAAAAGAGAATTAAAAAACGACAACGCGACAAAGCAAAGCAACAAGACCAACGTTAATATTGGAGTGGCTAGAACAGCTGCTGCAAACGATGGAGAGAGCTAATTTCGGGTTCGGCCACCGTAGGAGGAAGGGCTAGAAAGTAATATTCAGTTGGTTGTCATATACAATTTCACCGCTTGATGGGAGAAATTCTTACACAATGTAGCTTTAAAACAGCAGAATTGTTCGCAGGTGTGTTCTTAGAATGATGAATCCCAATGTCTTCGTAAATTGACAGCTCGTGCCCGTTGCTCCTATTTAGCATAGGTACACGCCCCGTTAATTCCCATAAAAAGGGCATGAGATGGCAGGGCCGTGTGCACACGTGGTTAAGGTGGTGGAGGCCTCAACTCCAAAAGAAAGAAAAACTTTAGTAATTCTGAAGTGGAGGTACTGCTGCAAGAAGTTAGCGAAAAACGAGACATCATATTTCGTAGCGTCAGCAGTGGATACAGAGCAGCAAATTAAACCGATGCATGGAATGCAATTACTAGAAGGGCGCAGAACTGATGAAGTATATAGGCCTAGCACAATTCATACACAATGGCAATTCAAAGTGCTTTAAAAATGAGCAAAAGTGTAAGTGTAGTGTGTATTTATTAAAACAAACAAACAAATAATTATGTGTGAAATAATGAAAACAATTAGTTACAAAATTATAAAGGAGAGAAGTATTACACTTCAAATTAAAAACGGACAAAAACGGTATAATTACTTATTTTGCGCAAACATGTCAGCTCTCAATTGTACGTAAGAATGTTCTTGAGGGCGCCCGGGTAGCACAGTTGGTAGAGCGCGCGCCCTTATCAAGGGGTTTACTCCTCGACGCAGAGGCCCAGGGTTCGAACCCGACCTGTGGCTCTTTGCTGCATGTCATCCCCCTCTCTCTCCCCTTTCATGTCTAAGCTGTCCTGTCAAATAAAAGCCAAAAAGGCCACAAAAAATAAATAAATAAACAGTGCTCTTGAGTGTGCGTAGATTCTGTTCTTACCTAAGAACAAATCCCAAATAAGAAAACATTGGTGAATGCCAGAATCTTCGGGAAAACTGCACAAGTGGGGTTTAAGAACAAATTAGTTCTTAAGAACGTTTGGTGAACGAGGCCCATTGAATGCACCAACAAGGAGAGTTTTCAAAACACTCCCTGCTGGCAAGTGCATCACCATCAAACGATGTAGTCTCGCTTAGCCAGACCCTCCTCCAAAGCGCGCTGGAGGAGAGTCTGGCTACTCCACATAGCATTCGAGGATGGGAGGAAAACTGTGGTTTATTAGCATTTCTTTAAACCAATCACAATCGTCTTGGTCGGTGCTAAGAAAAGCCACGGTGCCGCTGCAAAAAAGGGTCGGAAGGAATTTGTTTTGGTGGAACATGTGTACGTTTAAAAGTTGTTAGTTAGTTAGTCGTGCAACAGAAAACTCTGATTGGACAGATAGTCTAGCTAGCTGTCTGGATTTACCCTGCAGATATCTGAGAAAAGGTTAACCATAGTACTCATGTATCGACCGGAGATTAAAATGCCAAAGCAAAGGAAGCCCAAAGATATCCGGCCTAAAGTCAAAAGGAGCAATCCCTGAAGTGGAACGTCAAGGATATAGACTAACAATTATGCAACTTTGACAAATAAATAAAGCAATAAATTAATGAATTACTCATGCAGTTTTTGCAAGCTGTTTATCATAGCATACAAATATAACTGAAAACAAAAAACAAGGACCGTCTGCAAGATAAGAGGACTCTTAAAAAAGGGAAATGATCTTGCGACAGGCCTTCAAAACCCTAAGTTATGACCCCACTGATCTCCAAAGAAAGGGGGTGAAAAAAAACAAACGAAAGGCTTTGGTTGCTCACCTTCTCCTCGGCATCTGTGTGTTGGTCCACGGTGCTCAGGGCGTTCTGCACCCTGGCCAGCCGAGCAGAGAGGCACAGCAACAGGTTAACCACCCTCTCCAGGTCTCCTATGAACAGGTTGTACCTCTCCAGCTCCACGGGCAAACAGCGCTCACGGACCAGCACCTGCAGGGCCTCTCCGTGGGCCACGTTCTCCTGAATCTCTGTCTGCAGGGCACAACGTGTCTCTTCCAGCGAACGCAGACGCTCCTCGATATAGGACGCTAAGAGACGCTGGTAATTCAAGCAGAGAAAGTGATGTGTGAGAGATGTAAGGCAATGGTGCTACAGAAGAGATACACATGGTGAAACAGAGCCAAATGTGAAAAAAATGTTGAGTAAAACATACTTTAATACTTAAAAAAAAAAAAAGTCTTTTGTGTTTACTGTCATAGGATAAAGGCGTACTGTATCAAGAGAAATGTAAATGTGGGAGGCAGTCAGGACGAGGGAGAGGTTATCTGCGAAACCAAACATTCGGCAAGTGGGAGATACTGATAAGAGCCAGACAGTACATCATGTGATAAGAGACACACAACTATCTCAGTCTGAGTCCACTCAAAGCCAAATAGCAACCAGATAGTATCAATATCAAATCACCACAGGATTTGCGTTTTTAAAAAAGAAAAACAGAATGACAACACAGTTCAAAGTGTGTGGTTAAAAGTCCCATTTGTTCTGCTGTCCTGTCTGCTTTCTTGACATTTTTTAATGTGCATGCAACAAAGCTGTGACAATTTTAGAGACATAGTGTCTTGTTACTAGTAAAGCAATACATTTTTGGCTACAGCAAGGTCTCATTTTGTCATGTCGAGTCATCTTTATAATAGTTTGTTTCTGTTTTGACTGTGAAAAAAAATCCCATTCACCTCTCTGTCATGAGGAATTGGCTAAATGTTTCATTGTTTAAAAAGATTACAAAAATATACACATTACTTGTGCTGTGAGGTACTTTGGACAAAAGAAAACCTCTGTTGTGTTGCATACATTAATAATTACCTTTTTCTCAGTGATGTCAGCTTTGCTCTGCAGGTCTGTACACTGACGTTTCAGGCTGTCAGGAACAGAAGGACAAGGAGGTGGCTCAGCCCTTTCAACTGTTTCAGCACTAGAAAAAAACAAACATGCTTAGGTCAATATAGCTTTCTTGCACCCTGTTAAAGTGCCACATATAGTGTCTTCAAATACAGTATAGTATACCCTTATTTACACTGGTGGAGCAAAGTTCTTTGGCAATTAGAAACCAGTATAAAGTTTCATGGAAAAAGATTAAACCAGGAATCATGAACTGAAAACTAACTTGGCACTCTAAACACCATTTCAACTCTAAACTAGTTTTAAATATGTGATGGATTATTATTTCCATCTACACAGCTGTGTATATACAAGACAAAGTGTTATGTAGTCACCTCAAAGGATGGAAAGTAGGGCTGCACGATATGAGGAAAATATGCGATACGCGATAACGATATTACTTGCAATAAATAAACAGATATTAAAGTGTACAAAGTTCTGCCTTACTGTTGCTTTCAGTATTCTTCTAAAATACAAGAAATTGCTTGTTGAATTTTAAAAAAAATGAAAGGAAATCATTTCTAACATTCTTTTATTGAACAAATTGAACATTGAATTGACAATAACCACTAAAAAAAGAATGACAGTTACACTTTAATGTGCAGTTTTCTACTGATATTTTCTTTCAACTAATACAAAGAATCTCTATCTCAGTGTCTATCGCGATATGTCGCAACCTTTTGCGATATGTATATTGCGCCAGTTGATATTGAGATGACGATTAAAAAAAAAAGATATATAGTGCAGCCCTAATGGAAAGCCAAGGATTAGTGAAATATTTGAAGCAGTGCTTGTTATACATGATACGTTCCTATGTCCATTTCTATTATTTTACACCTTCTATCTGTCATACTCCTATTATTTTTTAAGTGTTCTCGGGGGTGTGCTGTATTCTTGAACTCAGGCAGTAAAATGCTCTCCATTAGAGACGGCCCGATACCATTTTTTGCTTCCCGATACTGATTCTGTTACCTGAACTTGCGTATCGGCCGATACCGAGTACCGATCCGATACCAGTGTGGCATATATTTTATTATGTTTTAACAGCTGTATACTACTATCCCTGTATGGATGTGATATGATTTCTATCTTTGTTGTCGGTCTGGCTCAGGTTAAACTCTTTGTGAAACATGAATGCCACAGAACGTTCTTTTATTATGCAGTTTGACAGTCAGTTATAATGGAAAAAGAACATAAATAAACTACTTTAACGTAGATTTTCTTTAGGGCTTTATTACGCGGTATCGGATTGGTGCATAAATTCCAGTACTTCCAGATACCGATACCAGCGTTTTAGGCAGTATCGGAGTTATCGGAACATCTCTACTCTCAATAGCGTAAACTAGTGGGAGTTTATTTGTAGCTATCATAGCTGGTTTAACCTTTAAGTGTTGTGTTCCAGGACATTAACGTTTACCTTTCTGCAGCTCCTTTCTGCTCCTGTTTCTTCTTGTAGTGCTCCTCCATCAGCAGCGTGTCTTCTGACAGCAGCTGCTCCATCAGCATCAGTGCCGTCTTACGATTGGCCAGTGGGTAGAGCACTCTGGCCAGTGATCGGTCGGCCTCGACCAACGCTTCTACCAGCTCCTTCCACTGAGGACTCTCAGCAGGCTTCTCCACGCTCTCCGTCTCTCCCTCAGGTGTTCCCCTCTCCTCCATCTCCTGGCTTTCTCCCGACTTCTCATCTTCCGTTTCTGGATTGTCCTCCTCCTCCTCCGCCTGCTGACTGATGTCTGCGTCAGAGACGGAGGTGCAGGGAGACACAGAGCTTTCACTTGTCTGCGTTGGCGGGGCCGAGCTGGTGGGCTCGTCGTCAAAAACGTCGTCTCTCAGCGGCGAAGTCTGGTGTTCGTCTTTGATCTCTTCCTCTGGAGGAAGAATCCACAGCGATGGATCTGTGGTGACACCGCAGCTCAGAGACACTTCATGGCTGGAGTCAGGCTGTGGGGCGTCAGCGCTTGGTTCATCCACCGACTGCTCTCTCTCTGATCCAGTCACAGACGGAGAAGTCCTGACTCTACTGGAAGTTAAACAAATCATGGTTAGGAATCACACCTGAATCACAACTTGTTAGAGTGTGTTTTAGTCCGGTTGGCTGAAGGGCGATATATTCAAATGGTGACAACGTCAGGGTGTTGTGCAAGAAAACGGCACATTCAATTAGTCAAATCATTTCACAGAGGAAACAAATGCTGCATTGACACAGAGTCTAATCTTACCTGGAGCTCGGCCTGTTTTCACAAGGAAGCTTTGTCTGGGTGGGGGTGGACGAGGTGGATTTGATCCCCCTCTCACTGGTCTCTAGACATCTGGGGGAAGGTGGGTCAGATGAAGTCTCACTGGGCAGTCCACTGGACCTGAACTCATCTGTGACAAGTCCGTGCGAACCAGGAGATCCAGAGTGAACCCTGGCCCGGGCAGAGGAGCAGGAGGCTGACGGGGAGGTGGATCTACTTGAGTTCCTTGTTCCTACTGTGGCATCCTCCCCAGGTTCGGAGTTCTGCTTCAACAAGGACTTTTTCTGGGTTTGGTTTTGTGTCTGTCCTGGAGTGTTCTTCTGACCAACGATCTCTGGTTCTTTTCCCGCTTGCTCTGTTCGATTTTGTTTCTTCCTCCCGCCGTCCTGCCCCTGGGCTTCTCTGACTTCGGCAAAGAATGAAACACTCATCTTGTCTCTGTCCGGTCCTCCTGGTCCAGTCGAATCCCTCCACAGTTGATCTAGCTGCTCCGAACTTTTACTCAGGGCTGATGGTCTTGTTAACTTTGATGCCCCAAGCTCCTCCATGGACTTCCCCCTCTGTGCGACCACACGGACCCGCTGATGGCCCTCAGGCGGCGGCTTAATTAAGGAGTCCTCAGTGGCATCCGTCTGGGGACTGACATTGACAATCAGTGTTTAAATGTAAGCCATCAATTCATACAAACTAGGATTACTTTAGAACTTTAAATCATCAAACATAAAAACTGAACTATCACATTTTCTTATGCAATTTCTTGCATAGAGCTCTGGACATTTTCTTTTTTCAAAGAAAAATCGCAATATCATTTTGAGAAATAGGTCAACTCCTTGAAAATGGTTGAGTCAATGATTCTTCTTTTATAGCCCATGAAAAAATCATTTTAAAGGAATGCTGGTTTGCTGGAGCAGTTGGATGTTGACTTTCCAGTGCCACAATGAATCAAGTGGAGATTTATAGTCTGTGTCACAGCGCACACTCACTGACCTAATACTCTCCTGACCTAAAACACATAAAAATGTCCCAATTTGTCTGCAGTGCTGGTACATACCTCCAGGTTTCCATAGTAACTGGTAATGGATCCTCCTCATAGTCGAGTGCCTACAGACCCAGAAGGAAATACATGAGTTACACTTGAATTGGTGCAAACTTAAATTCTTCTGAATTATATAGCAAAGTATATAAAACGAGTGTGAAATACTACAGTAAAAGCCAGACGTGGGTTAATAAATATCTTGTTTTCTTTGAGTGAATTTTTCTGACTGGCCTGTTGGAATGGAAAGTTAATTGGATATACTTGTAATGAAAATCAGATACTGACTTTAATGTAGTATGCGTTTTATTTGTAACAGTCTCAATTTGAACAGACGTACCTGAAACGTATGTGGTGTGGATGTGGATCTGTTCCTGAGGAAACTAGGTGGTTCTGGCTGGTCCAAGAGACTCTCCACTGAGGCAGACTTCCCGTGAAATGGACCTTGACTCTCCCTCCATTTGGGTTGATTTGACTGGCCGGCATATTGGCCCGAACAAGACTGAGCTGAGAAGAACTGGGCGTACCTGTTTTGTTAGAATTAAAATAAAATACTTAAATGATTTGACCAATACAAAAAACAACAACATCAACCTTTTTTTTTTCCCTCTGGCTCTGCTTCTTTTTTTCGTACCTGATTGAGCTAGTGGAAGAGTCAAGGATGCGGCCTGCAGAGTGGGGTCTGTGGAGTTTCTTCTTGGTGTTTCTGCCTTCATGATTTCCTGATAGAGGCCTGGGACCCCAGTCAAAGGGTTTCTCCCCCAGAGAATGCCTCTGTCTGGATGGAGATGGTATCTGAGGCGCTGGTTGCTGTGGCTCAGCCACTTTCTGGCCTGTCTTACGCTCCATGTACTCCGCCAGGGCCTTCTGTTGCAGCTGTTTTAAGTTTGTCTTTGAAGCACTAGAGGCTGAAAGTGCTCTACCTCTTGTCTCAAACATCTTCCTCCGTGCTGCAACCAGTCCCTGCTCTCCTTGCTGCACATGTTCCTCTCCCTCGCATTCAACTGCAAATGGGTTGTCATTTTCGTTGCCAAAGGAGCGGCATGCAGAGTGGATGGGTGCACCACCAAGCTGGTTGAGTTTCTCTGGCTCAGAGTAGCACATCTTCTTTTGCTCTGGAGTCAATCGCCTCCTGCCTCCGATACGTGCTACCTGGGGCATGGCCACATTCGCTGGTCTCCCGTTTTCCTTTTTAGTCTCTTTGTCCATCTCCTCCTGACTCTCCCTGACGTCTTCTTTTATGCTCCCCCTCTCTGTTTCCTCAGAGGTCACAGAGGGAGTGAGTGTATCTGTGGAAGTCTCAGAGTCCTGTGATGGGGTGAAAGTGTGAATCACTGTAGGTCTCAGCTCCGGTTTTTGCCTGATACGGTGCGGCCATGACAGCTGCAGGTCTCTCCTTTTAAATGATGTCTCCCTTAGGACTTTTGACTGGGCATCCTTCAGCTTTTCTTTGTAGTACTTTTTAAATGAGTCGTCCAGGGTGTTACAGTCAACAGAGATAACTTCCCCTCTATCGTTCTTGCTCGTGTCACTTTTTGGAGGTCTCTGCTTATCGCTAGTAGCCACGTCTCCATGACCTGTTTTGTTTGGGATTGCTTCCTTGCTTTTTATACTGAAATCAGCATCCTTTTTAGGCTGTAACGCTGCCCTGCCGGCTCCGGTAAGGTGGTAAAGGAGCGGCGTAGTTTCTTTGTTTATTTTCTCGCTGGCTACATCCCCCAAAGGCTTCCGTTTCCCTCTCTTTGCCTGCTCCTCTCTCTTGTGTTGGTTGGGCTGTTCATTGTTTATTAGTGAGGTGAACTCGCTCGTTTGTTTAGTTGAATGTGGTGGGCAGTTTCTGTCAGGTCCACAGTAGAATATAGGGTTGTTGGCAGTGTGGTGGCCAATATCTCGAATCTGCATCATGTCGATTTCTTCTAAGCTGTCAAAGTTTGGAGAGGACCGCGTCGAGATGAGGGATAGTCTTTGATTCTCCTGATCCTGGCTTCTGGAGGACAGGTCCTTGCTCTGGGACGTGAAAGTCTCTCTCTCAACTGGAATCACACCACTGGAAGAGCGAGAGCTCTCTTGGAGAGGTCTAAACAAATTATCCATTGTGCTGTGACATCTTTCTTTTTCTCTTAGCCAGTGTGTCTCCAACACAGTGGAGCTATCACTCCCAGCCTCAGACCCAGACACAGATGCAGAATGTGTCCTCATACCAGATTCAGACAGCTTACACACTCCCGTCACAAAGTAGAACTGACCCTTGTGCTGGATGCTACTGTTGACAAAACTCTGACCAGCATTCCAGGGACTGGCAGCTTGGCTTGGCTCTGAACCAAGCCAACCATGTGCCGAGTGCGCCCTTTGGCGCTGACTCTCAAAATGGCTAGTGGTTCCACTTGGCTTGTTGTGATGGTCTTCATTACATCCACCACTGCTCGAAGACTCTCTGGGCTGACCTAGGGGAGGTGATCGACTTAGGATGTTTGTTGATTTCTGCTGCTCAGAGGCAACCTTGCTATCTGTGATGAAAAGGTATTCTGGGTTTAACGCTGCCCTGGTCTGATCGTTGGGCTGGAGGTGGGGGCGGTAGCTTGGTGGCTGCTGGGCCTGTGGCTGTTGCTGTTGAGAGCCCCTCCAAACGGAGTACACTGGGTCAGAATTGAAGCCTGATTTTCCTGTATCTGGGTTAGCCGTTTCAGGTTTTGGGGCATTCAGACCATGGGGCTGTGGATGGAGTCGATTGTGGGGTCTGGGCTGTTGTTGAGGCTGTGGCTGCTGGGGTTGAAACTCAGTACCTTGATGGTGGACCCTGCTGTTTTCCAAGTTTTTTGTTGCTATGAAACTATCCAGGCGTGCTGGGATTGGAGGAGGACGGACAGGAGGGTAAGCACCTTGGGATGGTGGTCCCAAATGCACCGCTTTTTTAGAGAGTGCTTTGTTGTTGGTACGGAAATTGTCGTTGCCATTGTGGTGGTTTACATTGGTGCTGGTATTGTTGCGGAACTGCTGTGAGATAGCTTCCACAGAGCAATAGAGCTGGTCCATGGTCTTTGAGTTAGACTGCAGAACCTGGGTCGGATGGTAAATAGACTTCACGTACTTAAGATCAGCATAGTGGGTGAAGGAGCTGGACTGTAGGTCGTCTGGGAGAAAGGGGGAGGGGTAGTCTGGGGCAGTGGACCCACCAGAGAAGGAGCTGTAGGCAGAGTCTCCTTTGCCGTGTTGGTGGTGGGCAAGTTGGTCGGCGATGCTGCTGTTGGACTTGGCTGGGGAGAGCCGGCTGACGGACAGGCTCAGAGGATGCAGGTCCACGTTGCTCATTCTCTCAAAGTGGAAGTTGTAGGATTCCATGGAGGACTAGGGCGGATGGCAGGAAGGGAAGGGTGGGGTTTGTAAATGTGTTGTACGTGTATGTGCGCTGATGCATGGGTCTTCCTTGCGGGTGAAACTGGGGAAATTACCACCAACACATTTGCACCGGGTTGTCCGTCACCCTTGTCGCTAATTAGGTCATTTTCCTGCCTCCTTTTTGTTTATTCAAAGCCTTTTCACACAGTCTGCTCAGTAGCTCCTGGAGGAGAAAACACAAACACAGCACAAACTGGTCATCAATCAGTCAGTCAGTCAGTCACACTCCAGTCTGTGGTAAATGACTGCTCAAGAGTGAAATGGTTAGGCAAAATGTGTGTACAAACAGCAATTGAAAAAAACGTAAAGACAGACCGATACTTCATATATCACGTGGCTTTGTGTAGTCTCAATAAACATCTCATGACATAGCGGTTTTGACTGCTTTGCAATGCCATGACAATTTCACACAAACACGATTGTTTGTGTGAGATTGTCAACTTCGCATGTCCACTATGTTGACACACAAACACAAACACTCAACGGCACGCAACAGCTACAGCCCCACATCAGCTGTATACGTGGAATTAAATCAGCTACCCTCCAAAGATAGAAACTTATTGCAAGGTGCTTTCTGCTCAAACACTATTGACAGAAAACAGTAAGCCACTAGTGAAAAATCTTTGCCTGGCATTTCTAGGTCAAACTCCTCTAGTGGAAAAATTATGCTCCACCTGTTATAAGTTGTAAAGACAACTGAAAACGACTGATGTTTTTTTTTCCAGTAGAGAACTGTTTATGCCAGCAGAGTGGAGGTGCTGGTACCTGGCAGCACCAAGGGAAAACTTCTTAAACTTTCCTAGTTATGACTCCAAAGGTATTTTAACTCAGGTTTGAATCATTATTAGAGTAAAGTTCCTTATATTACTGTTCTTCATTAATTTGAGATATTTCCTGTACTTTTATTGTTCACTCATACTTTCTTTTTACTTTACTTTTTAAAAGGGTCAAAAGGATTTTACAGTTTCAAAAGTTACAATATAATGTTCAGCAACAATTATTTTTATTATCGATTAATCATTTGGTCAGAGAAAATAGTGATTTTTCACTATTTTCTCAGACAACATTTTGTGTACAAGACACAAAGTTTTAAGTAATTGTTATGTTTCACAGCTCACACGGTTAACTGCAGCTTGGTTTTGCAGGTCAGTACAGTTAACCACCTGTTGGAGGAGTCTGTCTGCCATTTTGCATCGACAAGGCCTCTAATTAAGAGCCTCGAGGTTGCAGCACACACATAAAAAATTTCAGGAATTCCATATGGAGCTAGAGAAATCTGGGAGGATTAGTCATGTGACAGACGTATAATGCCTTGTTATACAGCACTGTGACCCGTAAAGACTTTCCTACCTTTTCCCCTTATTGTTCCTGGGACAGCAGCATTTGCTTTATCCATTTCTTGCCAAATAATCAACTAAAATGTAATAATTTGGGGCAGGATTAAACTTTTGACTTTTCACTTTTCAGACGTGAAAATGAAACCTTTACAGGCTATTTTTCTGTGTTAGAAGCTGTAGTGTTTTGCAGATTGCTGTAAAGACAATGTAGGTACACAGTAAATATCAACAAATAGAATACTTGCATATACCACTTAATCAATAATATTTAGGCCTTTCAAACTGCGTCTGCTGCAGCACTTATTCCACAGGCCATTTGCTTGAGCTGGGATGAATCTTTTGAAACCAATTAACTTCAATCTTGACTTCAGTCTATGGTGGGTTTCTTCAAACTTCTCTTGTACATTTTTCACAAGTTTCTTTATTCACTGTAAAAGTAAACAGACTTTTATAAACTTATAAGGATGCAATTCCTACAATTCTGTTACACAAAGAAACCCTGCTGCCATCATCAGCTATCCAAAAAGTCCTCTTCAGTACCAGAAACCAGCCCCCGCAAGTAAATGATAGGTTTAGGCTTCACGGTGGACTCTAATGACAGAGTAAATGTAGGCTTCTCTCTCCCATGACCTGCATGCCTCTCCATGACTTTGTCATCAAGATGAAGCTGCATACCTGTCATGCATACATAACGGTCAATGTTGCCAATAAAACAAAGACAAGCCCACCAGCTAATCAACTCTGACACTGAAGTATGAAAGTTGTGCCTCAGCATTAATGGAGGTGCAAGAAATGTGTTATCTTATCCAACAAATATAGAAAAGTAACTTAGACTGACAACTGAAACCTCCTTTATAATCAATTCTAACGAGTAACATTTTCCCAGTATTGCCATGTTTGTTGGCCGAGCTTAAAAACCCGAATCAAAGATGATCCTAGGTGGTCGTTTTGCATACACACAAAACCCGCCTCCCAAGAGCCTTTCAAACTACAGTATTAAGGATTCCATGTGTTTATGAAGGGCCTTCTGATCTGTGGTGTGTCTCTGTATGTGTGGTTTCCAGCCCTCCTCTTGCGAACAGAGAGAGAGGCTCCCAAACAGGGGAGCGCTCAAGTGGAAGTGATGGAGGGGACAGGCAGTGACAAAATGTACAGAGAGGAGAGAGGGAGGGAGGGAGGGTGAGGCAGAGGGTGACCGGCCCAGACAAATACCCTCACACGCAAACCACAACAACAAGAGACAAGATAACTGAACAATGACAGCAGGAAAGCTGAACACAAGTTGGAAGGCTGGATCAACAGTCACAGTAGCAAGGCAGACTGGGAGCTACTCAGAGATGTGTGAATGAAATTTAAGAAACTTTAAGAGAGCACCGTTGGCAAGAAAGAAATAGAAAAACTCACCCAAACTTTGAGTCTAAGTCGCTGACCTTCCTGATTTCCATCTGAAAAAAGAAATAAGTTTCAACTTAAATAAGGATTTGCTGAATGATTTCCATCCATGTTTCTCTGCCAGAACCTCTTTCTTTCTCTATGAGAGGGACCAGACCAAGTAACCAGGAGAGCTAGATATTAGAGGGAAGACTTCTAGCAAGTCCCTTCTCCCCCCACCGAGACCCGAGGCTGCCTAGCGGGAGCCACTGATTGGCCAGCCGATGACGTCCGGCTCTCCGATGCACAATGAGCGCAGCGGAGGGAATATTTCACTGCCGCAGATAGCTGCTAGTGCTGCCGGCCGCCTGAACAACAGAGAGAGAGGGCAGAAAAAAAGAGGCCTCACATTCCTGGCTGGCTTCAAAGACAGAGCAGAGGCAGGGCGCCATTCATTCCCAAGGCCCTGAGCCCGGCACATGGAGACTAGCCAAGGCAGGAGGGAGGACGGCGGAAGGGAGGGGGTAGT
Organism: Sander vitreus; assembly: GCF_031162955.1. Lineage (NCBI taxonomy): Eukaryota > Metazoa > Chordata > Actinopteri > Perciformes > Percidae > Sander > Sander vitreus. The sequence continues at coordinate 10,728,654 of NC_135867.1, forward strand.
GGTGGTGGGGCTGGTGGGTGGATGGGTGACCTCCCAGCCTCCACCCAAAAAAAACAGTCACAAAGACTAACTATCCCCCACCATTACCCTCAATTTCTCTCTCGTTCCTAACAGCTATTAGTCTCCCCTGTTTTCTTTGTTCTTTAAAATTGCTTTAAAACCCTGGTAATGACAGTTATAAAGAAGTTACACAGCTAGCCTAATCATTAATCAACTGCAGAGATGTCTAGTAATAGCTTCTGCTGTAAGACTGATATGTAGTTCAGCATTACTGTAATTTATTGTAGAAACATTGTGTTTATTTCTTAATTCTCTTGATTGGAGATTTTTCAAAAGGTAAAAGAATCTCTATACACAATGTGATAAACGAATAATTAAATTGAGAATGACACTTTTAATAGACAGATGGTGGGCTTTATTACATCATAAAGATTTAGTGACAAGTATGTTATAGTACTAAATTCACAAAAATAGCTAAGATTTAAGCACTTAAAAACACTATTTGACAATGATCTGTCTTCTGCACGGGTCAAACTTGCTCTCAATGACACCGTCAGCTTTGTAAAATCCTGTGTGATTGTCTAGTGTCGGACAAAGACCCTAGTTGCCCTCTCTATTTTTTTCTATGGTGGCTGGCAGTGCTCCAGCCCAGCTATGCAGAGTTTGGGTTACTGTTAGCACAGTGTCAGACAAAGTGGTGCAAAGAGCAGCATCAATCAGTACGTTTACATGCACACCAATATTCTACTATTATTCCGAATATGACAATATTCCGAATTTGATACATGTCATGTGAACAACATATTCTGGTTGGATATTCCGAATAAGGCCTTTTTCCGAATATAGCATTTTCCGATTAAGACGTGGGTTTTTCCGGTATTATTCGGGTTTTAGAGGAATTTTTTGACATGTATACAGCACATTCGGGAATATGCGTCTATGGTTGCTGTAAACAAACCAACCAGCCAACAGATTGCAAGGCTGCAGACCCGATAAGAAGGAGAAACACAGCTACTTTTAAACATTATCAACAGGTTTTTGGATATTCGCACACATCGCTACGTCAACCTTTTCGAGAAGCTGGTTGAAGGAATAAAAGAGGGACACTGTGTTCACACGGTCCAACAAAAAAAAATATTATATAAGAATATTAGTGGAATACTCACTTTCATTAGCCATGTAAACAGCTTAGTCGGAATATCGTCATTTTCGGAATAAGGGCAAAAAAACAGAATATTATGTGAATTATGCAAACGTAGTCAGTGTCATGTTGTTGATTTTACTGCTGCTGTGGCTGACTCCACTTGATGACAACATAACCTTTCTTTGTAATGGACACATGTACATAGGACTGAGAAAGGGAGAGATGCATTTAAACCAGATTATATAACTGATATTAGTTTCCAAGGTGCAAAATTAAAGAACACCTGAGCTGTAACAGTAATATAGGCACTAACTACAGCCAGACCTTAAGTTATCTGCTTTATTGAGTCTCACACATTGAAGAAATGTGAAGGCATCATTTAACATTTGTATAAGTACGTTAAAAACAATATAACATTTAAAATAAATGCAACCTGATCACGTTGTGGCCAACAAAGAAGCTTTCTTTTATTTTGAAGGCTGATACCCAATTACTGTGCTGGAAAGTGTGAGAGAGAACAGCCGATTCGCTTTTACCTTTAAAATAATGTACAGCATTTATGTCACTTAAGTCCCTTTCCACACGTGATTACGAGAGAGCTCCATAACAGGGGGTCAACATTAAATGGAGACCTGTGAATAAGGATAAGCTCATGACCACTTTCTGTCTGGCAACTGAGCTAAGTGCTGCATCATGGTGGTGGGGAGGACAGAGTATGACTTAAGAACAGTAAGAATTTAAAGACCATTTGTTTAAAAAAAAAAAAAATCCAACGAGGTCACATTTTTGTGAAGAATTAGATTTATAAAACCAATACATGAGAGAGAGAACATTGGGTGAGGCTGATAGGGAGAGAGAGGAATGAAGGATGGGAGGGGGGGGGTGTTAAATTCTTTCAGATTTTTTTTGTCTTTCATTGGTTGGATTATGTGTTCCAGCGTGACCTTCCTAATGCAGCCACGAGACTGGACCACCAGGTGTCTGAAAATAGCAGAAATAGCAAGAGAGATAGAGAATATAGAAACAGCAAGTACAGGATGATAAGAAGACGTAGCCGAACCACAAGAATGAAAGGTGAAATGACACAGATGAGGGAGAGAGGAAGACGAAAGAGTACAAGCAGGAAATTCGGGGCCTATAGTGACTGATGCCATGGTAGCAAGCCAACCAGCAAGCAATCCAAAACCAATAAGCTTGTTAGCCCTGCTGGCCCTGCTAAATCTGCTGATTAAGATGATGATGGGTTGACGGACCTCTGACTGAGGAGCTAAATGGATTGTTCCTCAAAATACTACTGTTAGCCCTGTTGTTCTCGAACAGAAGCATTCACTAGTGAGAAATAAGACTTTAAATCTACTCGGTAGAACAACTAATAATGCATTTTTACTGCAGACCCTTTGACACATCAAAGAAAGAAAAACAGTTTTAATTAATGACATTAATAATGGTTGCAATCCATTTACTGTACGTGTAGGAAAACCTGGTTCACAAAGGTATTTTAGACTGGTCTGTAGTAGGGCTGGGCGATATGGACAAAATCAAATATCACAATATTTTTGACCAAATACCTCGATATCGATACCGCAACGATATTGTAGTGTTGACTATTTGTGCTTTAACAAAATATTTACACAATGAGATTTTTGATAAATAATCATCAGTAATGTGGATATAATGACTAAGTGAGTAAAGGCAAATAATAGAACAGTTACAACAGTCTGGTAAGTTCATAAAATGACATAACTTCACTGTAATGCAGCCTTTAAAACCAGGAAAAGACAACATTTATGCCATATCATGATATTACAATATTCAAAATCTAAGACGATATCCAGTCTCATACTGTATCACGATATCAATATAATATTGATATATTGCCCAGCCCTAGTCTGTAGTGTTAGGGACAGACTTAATGGTGCTTTTAGATTAGTCTGATGAAATTAGACAGTTTCACAAAAATAAAGACCGCAGTAGTGTATTGGAAATATACAGCAGTTAGGACATAGTCAGTTGTTTTCATTTACCCAAAGAAACTATCCTGAGCCTGACTGACGAGTTAGCAAAAGCACTGAGATTTTCTCTACTGACGCTACTGCACTTTCCCAGTAAAATGTGGTTATAACTGTTTAATTCTTCCAGAAATATTATATTCGCTGAGTTCTGACCATTAGTTAGATCTTAGCCAACGTCAAATCTATCTTTGGGAAACTGGCCCTTGGTATTATGCAAGCTTTCCTATTGGCATGGCTAACTGAGGAGCTATTGTTAATGTTACATTGTTGTTATAATGTCTGCTGCAATAAAAGGTCTACATACAATGTGATTTTATCTTCTGCTGCTATCTCCAAAAATCTCTCTCAAAACGTCTAACACAAACAGTGAAGCAGATCTACTTTTATTGTCCATCTGTCATTTCAACTCTCAGACAAATAGTTCATTCCGATTTGAATACTTTTGGACAACTCAATTATTAAGGCAAGAGGAACAAATATAAGTCATAGATCAATTATATGGACTAAAAGTATCCTGGTAGCAATGAGGGTAGCACTGTCAAAACCAGCACAATGCACCATGGGAGCAAAACAAGGCTGAATGTGGCTGTATGGAGACACTATTGCCTACAACTCTTACTGTACATGCGGTTTATATTTATCTTCCTATAGGACAGAACAGTCAAAACCATAATAGACCAGACTCCACGAGGGCGGATTATTGACTCAAAGGGAAATAAAAAACTAAATCTTTCGTTTGACCTTTTGGCCCACTCAGGCCTTCATCAAAATGTGAACCATTAAACTACGGTATCTGTAAAATGTCCTGAGATAATGTCTGTTATAATTTGACACTATAATTAAAATGGAATTGAATTGGAATACTCACAATGTACAGCATGCATAGTGCTTGACCCTTCATTAAATATCAAGGTAGGCTGAAGAGACTTAACACAAGCCACTGGAAACATATCCCAAATCTTTACCTTGTGTCTTCAAATGAGAAATCTTTTAAAATCTGTCCGCATAAAATGGACGAGGGAGGCATCACACAAGCACAAATACTTCACTTCTAGGCTCAAGTCTCCCACAGGACCTGAAAGACATCATTCCTATTGTCCCCCGATCAAACAGAAACAGAGAGGAAGCGTTTTTTGAAAAGGTGGAAGTGGTCGGGTGTTGAGCACTGACATAAAAAAGCATCTATTATCGGGAAAGGGAAAGCCGCGTTGCCATGCGATGTTATCACCACAACGCCTGCAGTGCAATTACTCCTGTATGTGTGTGACAAACACAGAAAAAGACTTCAGCATGTCTATGTGTGTGTGTGTGTGTGTGTGTGTGTGTGTGTGTGTGTGTGTGTGTGTGTGTGTGTGTGTGTGCAGGGGTGAGAAACTGTGGCTGGGTGTTGCTGGGCAGTGCTCACACCGGTGTCTAAAATCTCTAGCTGACCAACACAAGCTGTCACACTCTAATAAGCTCTGCATTCCTGCCTTGATCTGGCCTAAACTTCAAATTGCATACACCTAATTTAACCAACATGTCTACTAAATGCATAATAGTGCATTTGTGACTACAACACTTGCTTCTTCTGTAATTGCAGGGCTGCAAATTGCTAACAGCCCTGCCATCTGTGTTAAGCTTCTAGTTAAGAAATAAATGCTTATATAATGACACACACACACAAAGAGTGTATGAATAATATTCTCCTTTATAAAAAAAAACAACAGTTAAGCATTCTGTATCCTCTCTGGTCAACCATTAACCAGGAACTGCACCATGCCTGGCTGCTTCAAGCTTTAAAACTGAACACAGGGCTCTGTCAATGATACACTTATTATTCTGAGAAGAGAATTACTTTTGTATTAAGGACCCCTCATTATTACTGCAGCATATTGTTTTCAGGTTTGGTATGTGTATTAAAATGATTAGAATGATGTAGAATGACTATAAAACGGACAATTATGGAAGCAATTGGACTACCAGGAACTGGATACCCAGTTTTATACATGAAATAAAAAGTTATGCAACAGACAATGTTTCTTGCACCTTGCGGAAAGAAAAAAAAACACCATTTGGAGCCAACAAGGTTTCCTTGATGCGAGGTGGTATCTTCTGATGCCAGCAGAAAGATGAGCCATGCCCAACACACACCTGGCCTTAAGGCTCGAGGATCACATCAGTAACCAAACAGTTAACGACATCTCACAACATCGATTTCCAAAGGATACCTTATCCAGAGCAAATGTGTGATATCACCAACAACAAGGGAGCCACAGTGACAAAAAAAAAAAGGGCTAGGGCGAGGAATGTATGAAAGAAGGAAAAACACAGAAAGTGAGAAAAAAAAAAAGAGAGACGGCCCGGCAGGAAGCTGAGGACAAACACCACAGGAAACAAAACACAATAACAATTGACCCACTTCCTGTTCAAAGGTGGGAAAAGTCTCAATGACTCCATCGCTTCGGAAAAAAAATTATACTTTTAAAAAAAGCATCTATTGTTCTTGGATCCCCAGTGTGTCCTATAGCTCAGGCCTCATCTCTTCACAGACCCTAAAGACACAACTTGTTTTATACAAACTTTTATCTGTACATATTAGTCAAATGTTTGTGCAACTTGTTCAGCTTTGTTGTCCTTGTTTTTAGCTGTATGTGTATTTCTGTGTATGTACTTTGAGAGCAACAACCTGTATGTGTTTGTGAGAGTCGCTGCCGGTTAGGCTCAGCCTGTGTCATCTCTTGCCTATAGCTCTTTGCCCTGCCAGGCTGCATTTACCATCTCTACCCTGTTACATAATGAGCTGTGGTGCGACCAGCTGACCACGGACACATAACAGACGCAGGAATTCACCCACGTTGTCCCCTGAGCTAGTACTGCGGCAGCCGTGACACTGCATGACTTGACCAGGAGCACATGCGGCTGAGCACAGAGGTCAAGACTTCCCAGAGACACACAGACTTTACAGTACATGTGTTGTTCTTGTAATATAACCCATCGTTAAGTAATCTCATAGTGCCTTCTATGTCATGATTAAGGGTCTGTAGTAACACTGTATCGTTTGAAGCCAACAAACGGAGCAAACAAAAACAATAAAGCAGATCCTAATATCAGATTGAATACTGGTAGGATGAAAGACCACAAGAGGACAAATGCCATTAATAAACACATTGATTTAGTATCATTAATTAGAGCACATAAAGGGCATCAGTTTGTGTTTCATAAAATGTTGACATAAAATTAAGCTAAGCAAAGAAGTCCTACAGGGAAGAAAACAATGAATTCTTTGTGCAAGCTGCTATACAAAGTACATGTATTTGCCCCTTCCAACTATTGATTGTTACTCATGTAATGTATTAATGCTGGGAAAATCTGGGCAAAAGCTGTTAATAGACTTATCACACCATATGCAGACTTGTGTGGCATAAAGGCCATTTGATATGTTGTTGTAGTGACTGCTTTCTTTTTTTAATTTTTTTTTTAATTTAACCTTTATTTATTCAGGGAAGGTTCACTAAGAGGCAGCCTCTCTTTTGCAGGAACACCCTGATCACATTCACACAGTTACACATTCATACCTGGAAGCTTCCCAGTACAACCACTGGAGCTGTTGAGGTTGCCCTTTGGCACCTCAGGGAGGGGTAAGTGCTGCTCTTTCACTTTCCCCACCCAGATGTTATCCTGTCAGTCTGGGGATTGAACCGACAACCTTCTGGTCACAAGCTTGCATCTCTAACCTTTGGGCCACCACTGCCCTGACTGCTATGCTTCTCCCTGTAAGGATGTCATTGTTTGCTATGGAAATACATTAGTTTGAATGTACAGTGCCTATTGTTTGTTAAAAGAAAGTTATTTAATTTAAACAGCAGCATTAACATAGTTTAAAAAAAGACTTCTAACAAACAGCACTGAAAAACAATATCATAAAAAGACAGGTAGAAGCAAAACGTGTACTGTACCACTCTGTGTAATATCTTCTTAGATAGCTTCTATTTTACCATATTTTAATCAATCTTTAATTTTCAACACATTCTAGGTGTTATTAATCATACTTTCCTTGAGCCTGCCTCACACTTCTACTTCAATACCGACAGTGAGATAAAGCAGTGGTAATTATCACAATCTTTTTTTTGTATTTACGGTCCATGGATATGCAGAGGAAAAGGTAAATGTTTAAGGATGTATTTTCAGCCATGCTAGCAGCAGTTATCTGGTGAAATATCTCAACATCTTTGAGATGAATTGGGACAAACATTTGTGCAGACATTCATAGTTTCCAGAGGACGCATCCTAACAACTTTGGTGATCCGCTGACTTTTCCTCTATCACCACCACAAGGTGAATAACTTTGATGATCCCTTAAGTTTTCATCTAGCTCCATCAAGTCAACATTTAAATATTAAATACTAAATGGCAAAACTAATTGCATTCCTCAGCCTCAGCTGTACTTTATGTTTAGTGCTAATTAGCAAATATTAGCATGTTATCAGGCTGAACTAAGCATGTGCTGTCATTGTGAGCATGTTAGCATTTAGCTCAAAGCCTCTTTCCGACCAAGTAGTTACAGGAACGTAGTTATAGGAACAGTCCACTTCTAAACAGTTCTACTAACTACTCTCCCCCAAAACCGGTTTTGCCATTTGCATTCACACTGGCCAAGTGGCCATTGGAACTGGTAGGAGGGGTAAGGGAGTGACGCAAGCACGGCAACGGTCTTCATAGCGTCGTCACTTGACTTTAGCGCCACAATAAAGAATAAACGGAGTTCGAACAGCGGTGTTTAAAGACTAGGCTGGAGTACTTAACAGAGAAACACAGAAGACGAAGGCTCCAGCGTAATATGATCCTAATTAATATGATGGAAGAAGATAGAAGAGCACAGCGCAACAGGCAAACGAAACGACAGGTAAGTTTAGCTAGCATTAACAATTAGCTGGTTGAATGCATGATGTTTGTCTTATGAGTTAGCATACATAGACGAATTGCAACAGTGAAGAATATGTACTGTTTGTGTTTCGGACGTTGCAAGGTCACTAAGGGTTCCTATGCGAAAAAGGGGAAAGGAAAAAGACTTAATAATGCCCAAATTGGTCCAGTCGGAACACAATAAAAAAAGGGTTCTATGAACGTTATGTTCTAGGAACTGTAAAAGTCGGAAAGCGGCTATAGACTCATGCTTTCTTCACACAGTTTCTGGTCCTTGAGAAAGAAGAGAAAGTGACGGACAGCGAGACTCAATTTTATAGTTTGTCTGCCAGCAAATTTAAAAACAAATAACAATATGAAAGCCATACAATAAAATAACTGACCATCTGTACTTGGTACGCATGGTGACAATATCGCTCAGCAGGCCAAACACCTGACACTTTATTGCGGCGTGGCACTCTGACCTTTGGTGCCTTATCACTGGTTTGGTTGTTTGGCAGAGGCACATGGAAAGGAATGTGCTTGATAAGCAGCTAGGACAGGTACAGTAAAGCAAACAGGTTGTTATATTCAGTACACTGCCCTCAGTTTGACTGGTAAATAGTTATTATGCAATGGCAGCACTAGTTCTCTAGTTCCCAGTTGGACTAATAGCAAGGCTTGTTCGCACACTCAACACTAAGCCTATCTGCTCTTAAATTCTACACTATCGCTTGAAGATATTGTAATTTGTGCTCAAACAATAATTGAGTTCACCTCTGTATTCAAATATCATTTATATAACAGATACTCATCTGTGCAATGATCTCACCAATCATTTACTGCCCTGTGCAGACGGCAGGTGAAGATAAGACAATAAGAGAATAGCCTGCGGGACACTTCCTGGTAGAACAAACTACAGTGTGCCTGCAGGAAGATCGCAGAAATATAAACCTGTGGGGTTACATTCAATGAAGCAATATGGTAACTTGTGATTTTCCTTAAGTAGGGCTGCAACTAACACGTATTTTCATTATGGATTCATCTGCAATCAATCTTCTTGATTAATCGATTGGTCAGAAACATGTCACAAGTTCCTAGAGCCCAAGGAGACGTCTTCACATATCTTGAATTGTCCGACTAACAGTCCAAAACCCCAAAGACATTCAATTCACCATCATAGAGGACAAAAAAAAAAAAAAAGAACAGGCTTGGACGTTGCATTCAGTAAGATATTCCTGATTATTTCATATCTTGAGGCTTTATTATATCCCAAGTACAACGTTTTAGTTTCAATACCCATTACATAATGACATTAGATATTTAATCTTGCAGCGAGGGGAATATGCAAGGGAAGAAGTGCCAGATTAATAACGTGCCAAGGGCGATTAAGCACCAATCACCAACGCATGAATTGCCAATAAGTGTTTCGCAATAGCACTGAGTGACAGAGCACATTAAGTTGTTCAATTAATCTGACTTCACAGTCTTCTCCAGACATTATAACATTTAACTGCCACAGATGGAAGTGCTATGTCTATAGCCTTGGGTAATTTAGATATTGCACACCAACCATGGGAAAAACACACAAAACTTTATCCCTATCCTTCTGCAGTCACACAAATCCTAAATCTTAACATCAACACACTATCATTATTACTTTGAGACACTCAGACAACATAATTAGAAGTGGGTGTTTTTTACCCTCCTGTAATCATTCGAACCTGCTGGAGTGGCCAAAGTCAGGTTACAGTACTAAATGATCTGCTGAGCTCCAAGACAACAGCATTCCTGCTATGGCCTCCCTGAGACCCATCTAATATCAGGCAATTACAGCAATGAATGGACATTTCTAGACCACAGAATGCAATAGAAGCTATACAGGGAGTAGTTTTGAAGGGGAAAAAAAGATTCCAGCCAAAAGTCCAACAGCAAATGCACACAAAATTACTGCACACTGCAAGATTTAGGCATCAAGCAAAGTGGACAGTACATCTGTCCAAACTCCTGTCTGCTTTTGTTAATCTTGCAGATTGTTTTCAGTTACTTTCACTGACTAGAGTCCTGCTCAGGAGAAGTTGGGTGGGTACTACGTGAGGTTATCAGACTCCATGCACTGGTAATGTTGCGGCCACACTGGATTTTGATCCTCATTTATTTCAATTCAATAGGCAGACAGAAGACAATTGACAGAAGACAGTTTGACATGTCACAGTAGAGAAAGCATAGGTGTGACTGTTGATGGCTGAATTCCACTTGGCAGCTTTGATCAAACACAACACAAACACTTCTCCGGACTCTTTGCTAAAATGTTTGCGCTGTGAGCCTCTCTTCTGTTGCACCTGTGTCATTCTGATTGAAAACACATGTATAGGTTGATTCAAATAGAATCAACACGCGCTCAGAAACAAACACACATTCAAAAACCTTGCAGAACATTTTTTTTAACCAATACATTTCAGACATGTGACATCATGTCATGCCATGGTGAGGTAGGAGAAACAGCCGAAAACAAAAAAAAAAGAAATATGAGGATAAATAGGATAAAAGGTGTTAGAAACTGTGTCACTGTCTACCATCTAATATGGCGTGATGAAAGTGAACAGACATGCCTCTAATCTTTCCTTTTATACCTGCCAGGATGCTTTAAGCAGCATGAAAAGGACTGTTCAGACACACGATACGCTGCCTTGTAGAGCAGCAGCGGCAGGACAACAAGGAAACATTTGCTCTGTGTTGCACCAGAGATTTGAATTGCAAAAGAACCCGCCAGGCAGACAGAGACACTGTGTGAGGGCAAACGGTTAATATTCACTTCCCCCCCAATGACCCCAGCACTGCTGCCGCTGAAGTCAACAACAGATCTGAGCCAAGATATGTTCTTGAGGACAGACTCCTACTGTCAGGTGAAATAAAGCAAATGAAAAAGTGGCCAACATTCTCCACATTTTTGTTATCGCACAATGTGCATATTATCAGGAGCATAAGGATGTCTTGTGGGTAACGGGTGTCAGAACAGAACTTAATCTGTCTCATATTACCATTCTTGAAAATCCCGTAATTTATTGGCCTGAGCCTGGTTTACACTTCTGTCTCCCACATGTTCCTCAGACACAGACAAAGGTCAAAGCCAGTGAGGGGCGTCCTGACAGATTTCCTGTAGACAAAGAGGAGCTCAGCAGTCGCAATTACTACTTTGCTAATTCACAATCTGAATGAAATACAGAGGGATATATTTGCTGTTTGCTGATATGTTTCTCGTGAATCATCTCTGTAAAACACACAAAAAACTGGGGGAAATCAACTTACTGCTTTCACAGTATCACAGCTACTGGTCAGAGATCACTTTGGGTCTCTGTTTGTCTAAACATGTACTTTTGTTCATACAAAAGCAGAGACAACAGGGGAGTTCACCCTGCAGACAGATGCGGATTGAAACACCCACACGAAGAAGTCATTTGGCCCAGAGCAGACCACAGCAAACATTTTGCCTCCCCCCCCTTGTGAGGCACAATTTGATATGGAAAAAGCCCAAAGCACACTAAATAACAGATGGCTTTATCACATCACCCTCAAGGTATACGATTTCCCAAACCTGCCATTTCTAATGGCCTGAGCTGTCTAATTTGAAGTGCAAAGCTGGTGAAATATCCTCACTGAAGTGGACTTTGTAGGATCAAGCTTAATTTAATTGCTTGAATTCAGTTAAAAACAACGAGAGATTCCAAGTTTTAGTCAGACTCTCTTAGGCATGTTATCCAAATGTTATCCAAAAGCTATCAAGGGAAAAATAAATAACTCGGCCCCAAAAGCCAGAATTTCAATTACTCAGGATGACTCCCGACCAGCTGTTATTATTTAATGAAGAGACTTTGTGATACCGATCATAACTATAAAAAGTCTCAATTTTGGCCCCATAAAACCAAAAGCAAAGTTTGAGCAAGTTGGCTCTCTTTGAGCCAAACATTTGACTAGCATGGAATGTATCGCCTTATCAAGGCCAGAGGGGGATTTTTCTGTAAAATGAACCAAGAATGATTTTTGATTTAGTGGACAGCTTCCCGCTAGAAAAGCAGAACTGCAGCTTTAAATTTTAGAGTGCAAAGATCTCAGCTTTTAAAATGTTCCTCAATGGCTTTTCCATGCCTAAATTCTGTACAATCTAGTGCTGCTACATTTCTTTTTAAAGATCACACCAGTATATAGCAACAGCCTTGTCGTAGACAGGGGGGGAAAAAAATCTTTCTGGCATTAAAGCACCAACAGCTTTTGAAATTTAATGAATCCGTTCCAGGTGGAAACCGAGTTAGCATTTAGCCAGTTTTTAAATCATTCTTCAGGCCATTATTAAGCAGATGATCAATGTAACGCAGCCAACAATTTCCCCCTGAACAGGCTGATAAGTCTCTCAAACTGAGTAATCTTGGTTAAGCGCTTTTCCTCTGAGAAGTTTGCTTTTTGCTGCACAAAGCTATATAAAAGAAAATATAAAGAAAATTATTTTTTTTATCCGGAATACAGTAGTTTTTTGTGTTAGCTCGCCACATGGATCGTGATTTTGCAGTCCTCCCACCTCCGTCTTAGCGTATTTGCCCACAGAACATATGTCGGCGCTGTATTGAAAGAACAAATGTGTGTCTCATGTGCTGATAAAGACAGAGTCCCACCTACACCTCAGGCTATAGACTGCCGGCTGCACAGTAGATCTCCCATTATAATCGACGCCTCTGCAGAGAAGAAACACTAGGTGTTAACTTTTAAAACTTTTTTAAACTTTTTGCTTTTCAAACACATACCTAACATAGTAACCTAATAGTACTGATCATCATGCTCAGGAGTCAAGTGATTTCTAATCGCCATTGTGTTTCCCAGCACTGAGTCTGCCACCGTGGTTAATTTTAGGGGGAGCTGATTACAATGGGCTCCTTTTACTGCTGGCAGCGCAGGTTTCCTACCTCAGAGCAGGGGAAGAGAGGGGGATCAGATCAAGAGGAAGAGGGGGGGGTTTAAGGCTGTGAAATAAATCACACAGAGATTAATCTTTACCTGAAAACAGGGCAACCTACTCTGGACTTTGTAACCTGGGAGAATAAAAATGGCGTGGTAATCCAATGTGGTGCTGCTTGAGGAAGTATTGATGTGACTATTGGGGGGGCGGGGGGACGTCACTCCTTCCTATGACACAAAGTGAAGAAAAAAAAAAAAAACACTCGCTAACTGAATTTGAAATCTGTTTTACATTTTCCTTTCTTTCTAGCACCCTTATCGGCAGACAACATTTAAAACAAACGTGTTTGAAATTACTTTATAGCTGCAACTCATGATTCATGTCATAATCACTTCATTTGCCGATTATATTTGCAGTTAATCATCTACTCAATGTCAAAAGATGTGTCAAATTTGACCCGAGGACGACATGAGGGTTAAGCAGTTTTATTTCAGCAATTTAGAATGAAAATAAGTGAGTCACAACCCAGCTGTCGAAGCCATTTCACCTCTGACTGGAGTCTGGAAAAACACAGACATACATAAAAAAAAAAAAAAAGAAAGACATCAAGCCTCTACTTCCAGCCATGTCAGACAGCTGTAAATGCCTCTTTTATTAGTCGATGTCACAGCCATATTACTGCGTCTGCGGCCAGCTCAAGTCTCGGTGACAGCCCCTCACCCACACCTTTTCATCAGGGACTATGAAACCTGAGAAGGCCCTCCAGCAGACCTGTTAACACGGTGTATTATGGAGGTACAATACACACACAGACTCACACAGACACAAAGGATGAAGGGCTGCTCTGTCGTCCAAACTGCAGTGAAACAGCAACAGCGCTAGGAAAAGCATTTCTCTTCCTCTCTGCCTCGCCGTGTAGACCCCTTTTTTGATGCATCCGTGACCTTGATTATCACAACATAAACCTTTTTAAAACTTTCACAATCCGTGATCAGTGTAAATCTCTTACAATCACTTAAAAAGGTACCCTGTGGAGTTTTTGACCTCTAGCACTATGTAGCACATTTTTAATGAGTACTCATCGTTTGTTTTGCAATTGCACAAGTGTGGCATGATACACAGTCCTGTCAGTGGTTTTACATTATTCAACAAGTGGTGGTAATGTGCCAAAATGCGCAGCAATGTGCCAAAATATGCAGCAATGTGCCGGCAAGGGCAGAGGAAAAGGCGGCTGCTAACTATAGTATTGATGTAAACAAAAATCTAAATGTTGTGAAAAATTGGCTTTGCACGTGTTTTGTAAGGGAGAAAATATGTTTGTTAGGCTTCAAGGATACAAGGTAAGGTAATACTGAATGTAAACATAACGTCAAAGAAAACGCTACAGGGCATCTTAAATTACTCTATGGCTGTAGAGTTTTGTTTGTCGTCTCTGCAGTGTGCTGCTGCTACAACTCAATTCAAATCAATTCCATTTTATTCATAGTATCAAATCATAACGAGAGTTATCTCAAGACACTTTACAGATAGAGTAGGTCTAGACCACAACAATTGTATTTTATGTCCGTCTACATTTCCCCAAAAAGTAGAGAAAAGGCGCAGAGTTTTTAAAAATCTGGCTGCCTATACAAATAGGTTACTCAAAACACACACACACCGACATGACATATGAAACTGCCATGTCCCCATGAGGGTCCTTTAGGCCATACAATAGTGTAGGTGTGGTCCTGTCAGACAACCAGAACAGGCAGAGACACATACATAACCATACACACTTTCCAGCTACAGAGAAGAAACTAGGGATGGGCGATATGGCCTAAAATCCATATTGCGATATACATTGCAGCCTTTTGCGATAATGAGAGATATATATATATATATATATATATATATATATATATACATATATATATATATATATATATATATATCACAATATATAAATTATAATAAACCATTTCAGAACAGGTTACATAGACCATAAGGAAAGCCAAACTTCTAAATGAATTTTTTTAAAGAAAGAAACGTAGTATGTAGTTTTGAGAACATTTATTGTGCAAAACTGTAATTATACAACATAATGTTGCAGATAAATAAAATTCAAGTACACTAGTTCCAGAGACTTTAACAAAGAAAAAGCTTAAAGTATTGGGGTTCTTTTCTTTAGTGCAAACCATTCTAAAAAGGCACTACACTTAGTTGAAGTCCTTGGTTCTTAAATGCCACCCACGATGCAGAGAACAGGAAAAACTGGTGTCATTTTAGTAGGGCTGCACGATTCTGGGAAAAATATGAATCACGATTTTTTTAGCTTTTGTTGCGTTGTAGCTGGTTGCAGCTTTGTGGCTCTAAATTTCGCGGGTAGATCGCGTCATCAACATGCATTATCGTGATATAATTAAAATCTCTATCGTAGGCCAATTTTGTATCATTTATATTGCATATTGTTTGTATCACCCATTACTAGAAGAAACTAGACACAAGATGGCAAAAGAGAGCTGGAAAAGCTGTGAATGTCGGAGTTTTTTTTAAACAATAAATTAGTGCAGAAGGGTGTTTTTCCCTTTGAGGCCAATAACTGACAGCAACAAAGTAAACCAACCTGTTATAGGGTAGGAAGTAACTTACCTTTGAAGTTACAAACTCCCGATGGCAATGTCTGTCTCTTTAGCTGCTAAATACTTTGTCAATCTGCCGTTTGGTGTTGAGCGGGTAGAGTAAAGTGGGTCTTTAGACCTTTTTCGCTGAAAACAAACCGAAACAGTAACGCTTCCGACAAGAAAACCAAAACAATTAGCTGAAAAACACTAAAACGCTCTGGGAAACTGCAGAGTCAGATGACAATTCTCTTTCACATTACATTTAGTAGGGGTGTGCAAAAAATTCGATTCTGCTTCATCATGTGGACACAATTTGGACAAATACAATTTGATTGTTTTGGGGAGAAAATTGTGTGTTGTCTTTGCCGTAACTTCAAAAGCCGTAGAGAAGCCAAGGCAGAATACCGTAACATCAGTTACGGTTCTTTGCCTTTGTTTCATGGCGCTTCAGAATGCTCAAATTGAGTTAAGGTACTCTGTAAATGCCATGCCCGCGCCACACACACACACACACACACACACAATTTACTTACTTCTGCTTTCATCCAGATTATCTGTAAAGCTGTTCAACATTAACGCATTTCCCTATTAATGTTTCCTTTCCTGATAAGCCTGCTAGTTTCAACAGCCTCAGAATTTCCTCATATTTCCCGTTACTTATTAATGCTGCGGGGGAATTCTGACTTTAATATGACATATTCCCCTCTCTCTTCCCCTTCTGTGCTCTGACTCTAGAATCAAATCTTCCACCCTGATCTTCTTATCAGCGCTTCCTGGCTGTCAGCGCAATGATGTCATACAACCTGAATACTTGTCTGTTACAATCACGCACTAAAACATGCATCCATCATCTTATCAAGGTCATTAGCTACACAACAGAGCATGACGTCATGATGACTTAACCAACCAGAATGCCACACCTAAATGCTCATTAGTGTTCATGCTACAGTTTAATTGTTATGTTATAGCATCGCCATGATGTACCAAATGTCTAAAATAGAAAAGGTACTTCTGCATCACAGAATTCAGTCAGCGGAGATCTTTTCACTTGGTAGCTTAACCTTACAAACACAATCTCATTCTTAATCTTCCATTCTTACTGAAACATTGCATATAGAAACCTGATGGTACTTGATCACATCAGCTGACATCGAAATCTTGCAGTTAATGGTTGTCACTTAAAAATCCTCTTCGTACCTGATTACAGCCAGCCTGAGTCAATCATTTCACCGTGAAAAAAAACCACCACTGAATTCCCACTCCCTTAGAATGAGTCATTCACAGCTACTTCCTTAACACATTTTTTTTTTCCTGAAACCAACAATGCCAGTGAAAGCCTCGCATATTGCAGGTACAAAAGGAAGAGGTGGAAATAAGGTCACACTTCCATTACGGGAAAATACAACACAGGTAAGAAAAGCAAAAACCAACAAGCTGTTAACTGATTTATAACTCTGACACCTTCCTACTACAACACTGCTACTACAACTGTCCATTATTCATCACATTGAAACTTTCACTAGATTTCAAAGTGACACCATGCAGAGTGGTAATTATTTAATTACAGCGGCATTAGGTCATTTGATTTTGACTTTATTTCTGGAATTGTATTAGATGTTTTTTATCTGAAATAAAGTATCACTTGTGTGTGATCCTATCATGTCATTTGGATCACTTTCAGCAACATCTTCAAACGTTTTTAGTATGGAATTATTTTTTGACTAGTGTGTCCATGAGGTTCCTTATTGCTGCAGAATCAATCTGAACCCATCTGAAGTTAATCTAAACTTAATCACTCACGCAGCCAAACCAGTTAGTTCATCTTTATAGAGGTAGGCTGAGTAAAAAGGACACTGGAAGAATGTAAACATCCAAGTAAAAACTACACACACCCAGAGACATTTTCCACTGTTAAAAGAACGACTAGCCCCACAAAGTCTCCGTTACCCCGTGCTATTTTGAGTCTAAAATGTCCTAAAATTACTACACTATACAAATGTATTCAATTTTGTTGAACTGCTTTTTCTGCAGCACACCATCGATCGATACTGTGCAAACATTTTTTTGTTCCCTTAGGAGGTAGAAGGAAAGAGAGAGAGACATAGCAAAGGGAAAAAACTGAGATTATTTTTCAACACCCAGGGTAAGTTTACATATCATAGCCTTGCCATTCCATTTGGTTAATCTTTTGTTTCCGGGTTCCTTTCTTTTTTAATCGTTTTGCAAACACAAACACCACCTCATCATGCTATCATACATACCAGTGGTTCCCAACCTGGGGTCCGGGGACCCCTCAGGGGGGCGGCAAAGATCACAGGGGGTGCGCAAGTCTTTATCTGGTTTGAGGTTGAGGAAAAAAAACAAATATTTGCACATGTTAAACTAATTATGATAATACACTAGAATATAGAATGTATACAAAAGTCTGTATAAAAACTATATATTTTTGTTCTCGCTTAAAATTGTAAGCAGGCTACTTAGTAGGCCAAACCTCCGGGACCTCTTAACCTGTGGCCCTTGCTGTCATCAGGTCAGCTGCTAGCTGCTATCATCCTTGTTTTTCATCACTATTTTATGAATGAAACATGGCGGAGAAACGTAAAAGTGCTGATAACTCCTCTGTATCAAAAAAGAAAGTAAGGCTCTATCTCGAGAGTTACCTCAACTTCGGTTTCGGGGGGGGGGGGCTCAGCTTTTCTTAGACATAAGTAGGGGGGGCGCCAAGGAAAAAAGGTTGGGAACCACTAGAGACGTTCCGATACCGATACCACTATCGGTATCAGCTCCGATACTGCCTAAAACGCTGGTATCGGGAAGTACTGGAGTTCATGCACCGATCCGATGCCACGTAATAAAGCCCTAAAAAAAATCTACGTTAAAGTAGTTTATTTATGTTCTTTTCCCGTTATAACTGACTGTCAAACTGGAGAATAAAAGAAAAAATACAAGTTAAAGTCATGTTTCACAAAGACTTTAACTTGAGCCCGACTGACAACAAAGATAGAAATAATATCACAGCCATACAGGGATAGTAGGATACAGTTGTTAAAACATAATAAAATATATGACACACTGGTATTGGATCGGTACTCGGTATCGGCCGATACGCAAGTTCAGGTATCGGAATCGGTAAGCAAAAAATGGTATCGGGCCATCTCTAGGAACCACTGATACATACAACCACCTGTGCAACGATTACCCAATGTGTGTATTATTGCCACGTTTGAATGTTTTGGCTTTGTGTCTAGGTATAATGCATTATAATTATATATATATTATTATAATGGTATATAATATATATATATAAAAAATATAATGAGTCATTACCTTATCTGACAAATACAACCATTCATCTGTGAAGGACTATCCAAGTACTGCAACATCAGCTGAGTTTTGGATAAACAGGTGTTTATGTGAGCACCTGTGTGTAAGAGATTGATGCATGCTTTTGGGTTCACTTGCCTCGGTGCACATGAGTATGTCTGTCTGTGTGTCTGTGTGTGTGTGTGTGTGTGTGTGTGTGTGTGTGTGTGTGTGTGTTACACCTACATGCAAGTCTACTCTGCACAAACATCTCTGTAAGGGTCTCTTTGCAGCCTCCAGGTCAGACTCTGTGGGTGCAGTGGAGTCGAGCTGGGTCAGCGGCCTGAGCAGGCCATTCAGCAGCATAACAAACACAGAGAGGCCAGTGTGCTCCTCCTGCACCCACCATCTGACCAATGCACCTCATGAGTGCTTCAGTTTCAGCCACAGCACAAAACACTAGTGTCTGGTTTCCCTTTTGTTCCCACTTTAAATAAAACATAGTCCAGTCATTAGGTAGAAAGGCCCTCTAGTGCATAATTCAGGGCCAGGTATCAATTTGAGACGAGGAGATAAGGTTAAGCGAGGACAATACTATGTTGTTCTCACAATACCATCAAACAACAGATATTGCATAAGTAATGTACAACACAGAAAGTATGAAAATGGCAATTAAATGTGGTGATATAACAGTAGTTTGGGTTGCTGGGTTGCACTATAGTGTGTGATGTATGTTCTTCATGTTATGTCTGTCCGGTATGGACTATTTGTTTGTGTCATATGTCTGATGTCCTGTCATGAAGTGCCTTGCAACTGTGCCGCAAACCCAACGGGTTAAATAAAGTTATCTACTACTAGCCTACTGTTTGTCTACAGTCCACACTATCCATTGCAGGGCTGCAGCTAACCATTATTTGTATCCTCAAATGATCTGTCAATTGTTTTCCTTGAGCCCAAGTTGACGTTAAATTGCTTGTAGCGGTCAAAAAACCCAAATATATTTATGGTGGAAACAAAGAATTTCAGCTTTACCAAAATGTAATCCATTATAAACTGAACATCTGAACTGAAAAAAGAAAAAGCCAGACAAGAAAGCCAAACTATAGAGCCCTAGAAGTTTTCCAAAACGAGAATAGACATTTAAAATGGTCGATATATTAAAAATAAAAAAATAAAAATACAAAACTTACAATATACCTACTAAGTCAGATCATTATATTACAGAACATTCAGTAGCAATACCAATACTATGTTCAAAAATACAATCAACCACTATGACCACTAACTAGGATTATTTGCTATCTAACGCTTGCTCTGAACAGAACTGAACTGAGATCAGTTGTAGCTTATTAAAAGACGTTAATTTTACCCCCGACACGCATTACAACTTCCTAAAACTACACATATAAAGAGAGGTTCAATATCACATATTTTCATAAAGCTATTTTTACTAGAAATGGTAAGCAACATGACTGACAGTTGACAACCGAAACTGAAAAGCCAGTGATACTAGATGCACCTGCTACTACTAAAGTCCCCTTCACGTACCTGTTGATTCCCGGTGACTTCGCTGTTTTTAACTCGTAGTCCTTGTTTCTCTCGGATGTGTTTCCTCTTCTCTAGTGAATGACGGTTAAAAGAAATACATTAACTTACGCACTTTTTTGTAGTTGGCTAAAGTGCATCGCCGCACCCGGTAATGAGCTTTCCTTTTTCCTTCGCTCGCAGTTAGCTTACCTTATTCCCTGGAGAGAGAGAAGCGGATGAAAGGTAATAGGACCATGTCGACCAATCAGATGCGGCGAGAGGCGGGCACTTTAAGGAATACACGAAATCCTATTGGTCAGCCGGCAGAACAGTGAAAACGGGAGTGTATTGTTTTGATGTTCTTCAGTTCACTGGAAAGAAGCAGAAGCCAAAACTGAACAGTGACATTTATATTGCATATTTACTGAACTCACTGAAAGAAACATGTATTGCATGGGAATAGTTTAATAAATTAAATATTCAAGCTGGCAATGAAAATGGTAATCTTTCAAATAAATGCTTAGTAAAGACTGACAAGAGAAAAAAAACACAAAATGATAAGACAAATTGGGGAAAAAAACATCAGTCTACATAAGAGTTAATGTTCTCAGGGCAGCACATTGTGGATTGAAAGGAGCTAATCATTTTTAAGAGGCTCTGCAATGCAAAGCTACATAAACTACTTTGGATACCTTTGTATTTGTTGCACATGCACAGAAGGATTTACTAAGCACCATCTATTTCTTAACGCAAACAACTAAAACTACACTATTTGGACAGCTCAGGATACAGTAGAACAAAATATGAACATCTTCTAGACCACCAGTAATATTTTTTATTCAGCATGCATTGTTTGTTGTTATTATTGCTGCTCGGTGCTTTTATGTAAATATTACATATATATTTTATATCTGTTATATTTAGGGCAGGGTCACAATGTGTTCCAATTACATGCATGTCACATACAATACACAAAATAAGATGTAATTTGGAGAGAATCATTGTTAATATAGTTGCAAAAAATAAAAGACAGATGTGACTTGGATCCCGTTTCATTTTTTTATAAAATGACCGCAAATTGTCTCCAGATAGAGTGCAATGACTGAATGAGTGTAAAGCCATCTACCATATTGGTGAATGTTTGTTTAGTTTTTTTGCAAATAGTAGCTGTTTTTAAGATTTCACCTTCATCCCTTCCTTACTTCTTTACTTTTTTCTATTTTTATTAACAATCTTCCACTTGGTTTTGAAAAAGCACATGTGTCTATGTATGCAGATGATACAACAATATACATGTGTGCACCTACTATTAATGAAATAACTACAACCCTCAACAAAGAGTTGCAGATAGCACTAGAATGGGTTACTTACAATAGACTATTCCTAAACATGTCAAAGACTAAAAGCATTGTATTTGGTACAAATCACTCCTTGAGCTCTAGACCTCAGATGAATTTGATGCTGAATAATGTAGCGGTTGAGCAAGTAGAGGAAACAAAGCTTCTTGGTGTTATCTTAGATTGTAAACTGCTGTGGACAAGGCATATAGATTCTCCTGTTGCAAAGATGGGGAGGAATCTATCTGTTATAAAAAGATGCTCTGCTTTTTTAACACCACACCAGACCAAACAAGTCCTGCAGACACTAGTTTTATCACATCTAGATTATTGCCCAACGATATGGTCAAGTGCTGCAAAGAAAGATCTAGGAAAGCTGTAGCTGGTTCAGAACAGAGCAGTTCGTCTTGCCCTTCAATGTCCACTTAGGTCTAATGTAAACAACATGCATGTCAATCTCTCCTGGTTGAAAGTTGCGGAGTGACTTTCAGCATCACTCCTGGCTTTTGTTAGAAACATTAATGAATTGAAAATTCCTAATTGTTTGTATAGTCAACTTACATTTAGTTCTAACACACATAAATACCCCACCAGACATGCCACTTTCTAAAGTTCCTAGAGCCCAAACACAATCAATGCAACGTACAGTATTGTATCGAGGGATGGTTGCTTGGAACTCACTTCCAGCAGAGATTGCCAAAGCACCTAATAAATCAAGCTTTAAAAAACAAGTAAAGGAACATCTAAGGGCCCTAAGACTGTAACCATATTTTGTACTTTGTCTATGCATGGGAATGTTGATTTGTAAACGAAGATGTAAGAATTAACTTTGTCTATATTCTGTGCTTATGTATTTATTGTGATATTTATTAGAGTACATGAAGAGGACTATGTATGTTTATATTTGCAAAGAAAATAATACTAGCTATATTGCTATTATATGACTGTTCTGTCTGAAAATGTCTTATTTTTATAGTTTTTTTTGTCTGTTTTGTCTGAAAATGTCTTATCTGTGGTAATGTTTTATGTTTTGTGTGGACCCCAGGAAGAATAGTTGATGTTCTGCATCAGCTAATGGGGATCCTAATAAAATCAAAAACATCAAATTCCTAGATTACAACCCAGGAAACATTTCAAAATATTACAATAAAGACTGTAACACAATTATCTACCTTACAAACTCACCCTCATCTGTGTTCATATTGTTTTTATTGCAATGTGACACTATTGCAATCATAACCATTAACAGCAATAATCACAGTGATTGACTATTGACAATCCAGCGATAATAATAATTAAGGGCTGTGTTCTTTCCCCTCTGCTCTTCTCCCTGTACACCAACAGTTGCACCTTCAGTCACTAGACCGTCAAGCTTCTGAAGTTCGCGGACGACACCTCCCTCATCGGACTCATCTCTGATGGTGATGAGTCCGCCTACAGGTGGGAGGCTGACCACCTGGTGACCTGGTGCAATCATAACAACCTAGAGCTCAACGCTCTAAAGACAGTGGAGATGGTTGTGGACTTCAGGAAGAACCCAGCCTCACCTGCCCCCATCACTCTCTGTGGCTCCACAATTGACACTGTGGAGTCTTTCCGCTTCCTGGGAACTACCATCTCCCAGGACCTCAAGTGGGAGCTGAACATCAGCTCCCTCGTGAAGAAAGCACAACAGAGGATGTACTTCCTGCGGCAGCTGAAGAAATTCAACCTGCCAAAGACAATGATGGTGCACTTCTACACAGCCATCATTGAGTCCATCCTCACATCCTCCATCGCCATCTGGTACGCTGCTAGCACTGCCAAGGACAAGGGCAGACTGCAGCGCGTGTCATTCGGTCAGCAGAGAAGGTGATTGGCTGCAATCTGCTGCCGCTCCAGGACCTGTACGCCACCAGGACTCTGAAGCGTGCTGGAAAGATTGTGGCCGACCCCTCCCACCCCGGACACAAACTCTTTGAGACACTCCCCTCTGGCAGGAGGCTGAGGTCCATCAGGACCAAAACCTCACGTCACATGAACAGCTTTTTCCCCTCTGCCACTAGCTTTATCAACAAGGCCTGGAAACTACCCTGACTCTCCCCACACTCCACCTCTGGCTCCTCATGCCACTGTACCTACTCTGCTGTACCATTCCTTTTTACTTATTTTATTTAACATTTTATTTTCTATCTTTATTAATACATACTGTGTGGATACATGTATAGTTATATTGTTTATATTCTTCTTATCCTTCTTACATCTAGAGAATGTGACATGCTCCAACAACACCAAGACAAATTCCTTGTATTTGTAAAAAAAACGTACTTGGCAATAAAGCTCTTTCTGATTCTGATTATGAATAATAATTTATACTTTATTGATCCCCAGGGGGAAATTACAGTGTGTTCACTCTGTTGTTAGTACACTCCAATAAGCAGTACTTATGTAACTAAGTACATTTAGTTAAATACTGTACTTTACTTGGGTATTTCCATTTGATGCCACTTTCTGCATCTCAGAGGGGAATGTTATACTTTTTACTCCATTACATTTATTTAACTGCTGTAATTACTTTGCAGAAGTTGTTATAAACAAAAGCTATGAGTTTATGAAACGCAAGGCATTACAATGTTTATCTGTACAACAGTAAAATTAGCTCCACCTCAACCAGCTACAACATAAAATACTCGAAAATAAATTACAAAAATAATGCATCACTAATACTAAATTATTTTTTTTAACACAAACTGTTGTACTTTTGATACTGTAAGCATATGTTATAGCTAATACTTTTGTACATAAAATGTAACATTTTGAATGCAAGACTTTTACATGTAATGGCATATTTATACATTTGGGGTGTTGCTACACTCTCATATCCATATCCTAACTTGTGGCCATTGTTCCGCTTTGTCGATGGCGTTTTCATCTCAGCTGTTCACACGTATCTGTTACATTCAGATATACAGGTATCTTTTTATATAATAATGTATTATACATTCTGAAAAGTGTTAGATCATTTCTAGTTGTGCTCCAAAAAGATAATCTTCTTCCCATGGGAAAAATAATTAGTTTCTGGCCACTGGGACTACTTATGAGCACATGAGCATGCACAGTGTGTTTTGTTGAGTAACACTGAATGTAAACATTACTTTGTATATATATATATATTTTTTTTTTATTTATTTATTTATAACAACGCCACAGGGTATCTTTAAGTTTATTGTTCAGTAAATCATATTTTCGCATGTCGTTTTTGCGCCTCTCTAAAAACTAAATGAGCTCACTCCATTAAACATATCCATATATATTTTATTCTCAATACGGCAAAATACAAAGAATATTCAGGACAGACTCTCATTAGTCACAATTAATACTCACTTCACAAGAATGCTTTTAAATTACATAACCTAAGTTTGAAGATCAAACTCAATGAGTACCTTTAATCATATTGCCTCCATCATATATAGTATCTCTATCATCAGTTCTCTTAAAACTAATCCAACTTTATTGTACATAGTGTATGCTGCTGGTCTCACTTTAGAGACGACTTTTAGAAAAAAGGTGTTATACAACATACTGTATAAACTGCTACAACTGTTTTGACCTGTAGAGAAATACCTTTGTTTCAAAAGACATGTTGGACCAATTGTTCAAAAGGGACACATAGTAAATACATCTTTCTCGTGAGGAGAAAACAGACGTGGTTTTACATAACAGACTGTACACACCATCCATCCATCCCATGAGATGAACAATATACATTTCATGAAAAGTACACGCCTCCATATCAAATACAGAGAAGACAAAATATTCGCACTTGGATCTAGAGACATTAATGATTTATGTGGCGACCATGATACTGGGAGACAGTGAAGCAGAAGACAAAGTATACGTACACTGTTAAAAAAAAAAAAAAGAAAGAAAAAAAGGACCGAATAATCAATTTGATATACAGTGTTAAAGAGACTAGGATGTACTCTGTAACAGCTTGGAAGAAGAGAACACAAAAAAAACCATTTTTGGGGGAGTGTGCATAAAGTATCTCACAAATGTATTTACAGCATTTTTAAATTTCAATAAAAATGTCAACCTGTAGTAGAAATTCACCCTTAAAGAAATGTTATATTTACAATTTATACATTTGTATTTAAATAGAAACATGCAAGTGTTAACATCTTCCTACTCAATGTCAAAAAAAAAAATCATCTTACCCTGGATTCATTCAAGTTAGAATTAATATTAATTACTACTTACAAGGAAATCTCATCATGAACAACCCCAATACATTTACATCTTCCTATTTCATAAAATGGTACTCCTTAAAATGGCAAAATAGAAGAAAAAAAATAAAATACTAAGCAAAGGGGCAGAAAAATAAATAAGTGTGAGTAACAAACTGTTAAAAATTACTCTAATGCTAAATTTTGCACGTTTGACTACAAGATAGTGTAGGGAACACAAGGCGCAGACCTGTACTTACAAAGTGTACCAGTGTATGAAGACATTAACTGGGCTGGCAAAACCCACAGAGGAATTCCTATGAGAAAAGTGGCCTCCAGCTTTAAGTACAAAATGGCTCAAGCCATCGGTGTTTGGTTATAAAAAAAGATCTATATACACATATATACTAAACCAGTACACAAAATTGCAAAAGCTAAAGGCATTGGACACTTGAGTTCATCAGGTTTCTCACTGAGGCGGGGGAAAAAAGAAGTGAAAAAAATAATAATAATAAAAATCCCAAGCCAAAAAAGTAAAGTCTTCCACAGAAACTGATTCTTTTTTCCTTTTCTTTTTTTTTTGTAAAAATCCTGCATAGATTAAAATAATACCTCCTCTGGCTTTCTCTTTTTCAAGTGCCAGAGGAAATAACAGTATCCCCTCCTACAATAAAGGTTAGGGAGCCAGTGAAGGAAAGAAAATACAAAACACAACAAAATAAAAAAAAAAGTTAAACCTGAGCCAAATAATAATTTTCTTAAGATGTGTAAGGTGAAGTGTCAATACACCAAATGTATGGTTGAAAATGGGAGAAAAGTGCCAGAAAGTTTGACTATAATAATAATAATAATAGGTCTGAAACTTTCTGTCACTTTCCTCTTGTCCAAACACATCTGCCATTAACCAAAACAAACCAACGAAAGTTCTCATGAATAGTATTTGACCCAGGCGTTCATATTTCCAGCATGTTTTAGTAAGAAGAGGGCCTACAAAAAAAAAATAATAATAATTGGACAGTCCTTCATGTCATTGGCCATTACAAACCCCCAAATGTCAAGTGAAATCATGGGTGTAATATTAACGTCTTCATTCAAAATTCACTATTACTCTGTCGTTTTTACCCAGCCTAACAACTAGCTGACATGTTTCTTATCTACCGTCTTGTAATACAAGTATGATTAAAATTTAAATAGGAAAAATTACATATACAAATACTTTGCATCTAATAACCCTTGGTTCAACCCTGTTTTAAAAGAATGCGTTTGAAAAGTTATACTTCTGCTTGGCCAGAGGAAGAAAAGAAAAAAAAACTGCTTGCTATATAAATAAAATCTATATTGGCCATTATACTTCTTTTTTTGAAATATATAATGATAGATTTAAAACTCTTTGTTCTATACATGCAACACTGATAAGTTTGCCTCTCATAATCTTTCCTTCCCGATGAATTAGCTTTTGTTGTGCCAAATTAGCGGTCAACTCAGGCCCAGTTTTTATAAACTGCAATGTAAATAACTGCATGTGGAAATTATCTTCAATACTTAAGACACTCCCTGCTGTTCCTTAGAAAAATACACTCTGAGCAAACAAGGGGATAAAAAGATTAACACTGTCTGGAAGTGTCTTCCTCGAGCATATTTCTCAATAAACAATGTGGCTACAAGTGTAAAAACATTTCTTAGGGAGAGACTTGTACGCTGGAGCGTCAAAGACAGCAAATCTCTTAGAGAGAACATTAACATGATCAATTATATTAAGGCCAAGACACTAAAAGCCCCCGCTAGCGGCCCCTGGAGGCCATGCTGCTCCTTGCATCAAACCAGACCACAGTGGTTTAAACAAACTGACCAACATTCAATTTTCTAGCGCGTCAAAAAAGTAGTTCATGATTTTGGAAAATAAAATGACACTGTTAAAAATAAATACACTGATCGATAAAGAGAACATTCATAAATATGTGTGTGTCAGAATCTGCTGTGCACAGTGGCTATTCCTACAGTCCGTCCTTAAATCCTGTGGGTATGCTCTATGATTAAGCTTTAGCGCCTCGAGACTTTGAAGGAAAGATAAATGGAGATGGTGTTATGAAGCTTCATTTGCTTCAGTATCTTCATGTGTTAACAGGACTTGACTTAAAACTGAAAGACTGCAATAAAAAACATAAATGTTAGCAGCTTCCATTAACTGCAAAATGCATAAAATGAGTTGTAGCAACAACAACAAAAAGAGGAAAAATAAAAACAATTCATCAGATATGAGGGGTGGCTGTTTGTTTTCCTGTCGCTCACATACAAGGCACAAAAATGATAAAGAGAAACCTTCATTTTAAAGCACCTTTGGTGTTTATGGGAGGTACTTTGGTGAAACAAAGTAAAATAAAAAGTTAAAAGCCAAAGTAGCCTAAAAACCAGACCCCATTGTTAAGCGTTTTCGTAAGAAATAATTCACCCAGTGCTTCCATGCCAAAGAGATAAAAACATGGCCTTCAAAGATTGTAAGAATGCCGATATATGAAGCGTGGCGATAAGCTCTTTTTGTTCCTGTGCTGCAGTTTCGATGCTTCTCCCTGTGTGCTGCTGTCGACGGTGTGAGATGCTCTAGATTGCTCAGTGTTTTTGGCAAGCTGGTGTAGAAAATGGACACAGTGTTGGAGATATGTCTGAGAAGTTCATCACACATGTGTGTGTGTGTGTGTGTGTGTGTGTGTGTGTGTGTGTGTGTGTGTACATGGAGGACCAGAGGTGGACCGTTTGTGTGTGTGTGCATACAGTACATCATTTTATGTGTGTCTGTCTGAGAGGGCATGCGTGTGTGTCTTTGAGCACATGTTGCTGAACACAAGAGGCTGAGGAGTGTGTGTGTGTGTGTGTGTGTGTGTGTGTGTGTGTGTGTGTGTGTGTGTGTGTGTGTGTGTGGAAGCAGCGTGCAGGGAACGAGTCCTCGCTAGGGAATAAGCTTTGCGTCCAGACGCAGCCAGTGGAGGCCCTGCCGTGTGTAACGCACCAGTTCTGTCATGCTGCTGGTGTTGAAGATCAGAGGACCCATCACCTTGTCCAACTCCAAGAAGAAGTCTGGGGAAAACAAAGACACAGCGAGAGGGGGCATGGTCAGCTTAAAAGCCAGCGAAAAGTTCAAGGTGGGACAAGCGAGATCATTTGTATTTTCATTATAATTTATTTTTCTTTAAATTGTCAGAAAATAGTGAAAAACTATTTCCCAGAGATGTTTTAAGGTGCTCATATTATGCTCATTTTCAGGTTCATAATTGTATTTAGAGGTTATATCATATTTGCTGTACTGCACATAGCTCTCTGTTTTAGCTACAGAGTGAGGCATCTCACTTCTATTCCATCTTTGTTGGGAGTCGCACATGCGCAGTAAGTACTGCTAGCTAGTCAGTTGCACAGTATGAGGGCGTTAATAATCAGTTCAGTACATCAAAGGATTCATCAGCTCCATTTTTTAGCATGTTATCAATTTTTTTAAGTCTATTTTAATCAGGTATTTTTGCCTTTATTAGATAGATCTATTCTGAAATTAAAAGTGCTGGAATTTTATGAAACTTCCAAGTCTATTAAGACACATCTCAGCAACAAAGGCTTAAAAAGTCATAAAAAGCAACAACAATGCTATAATATTAGAGCATTTTAAATGAGACCCTGGTGTTTTAATGCAGATAAGTTTACTTTACTGTATTGTTATGTGTAGGGAATTTCCCTTTTCATTGCTGCCAATATTATAATGAAGTATTGATTTGTCCCAAAACATGGTCTGTTTAAAAGGCAGTTTACCTTTCTGCTCCTTGGATAGTTGCTCCGCCTGGTCCCAGACCTCGGTGGCGTACAGGAAATTGGAGGTGACCTGAACATAGCTGGCAGCCATCTGGTGGATGCGCTGAGGTATGGTCACAGACGAGCTGGCGCTGCTGCTGCTGACGACTGCCGAGTAGCCGACGGCCGTGCCCGGCGACAGCTTCGGAGACACCGGAGAGGGCATACCCGCTGCCTTGCTGCGTTAGGAAACAGAAACAAGCAGACATGGTGTTCAAAGGGCTGGAACTGGTATTGGAAACAGTGTGGTCCACGGCAAGTTATTTTTAGATGGCTCAACAAACGCCTGTGACGGCATGACAGTTAGATAAACTGAGCACTAACTAGAAATCATCCTTGATAGCAGTATTTATGTAATTGCTACCCAGTATGACTCAAGAGCTTCAAACTGTTCTTTACCATAAGGTGTACAACAACAAGTATCTGCACAGGCGCTGATTTAAAAAAAAAAAACAGTATTTCAATAGTTATCTTAACTCTCTGTAAAACAAAATTAAACCTTTAACCCTTGGGAAAATGTCAAACTAATTTGCAGTACTTTCTCTCAACATTTAAGAGGTGTGCAGGAAACACAGCTGTCTCCTTCACAATTACATTTAATCTCCAAAGAGCAAAAGAGGACATGACTTACTTTCCCATTCCAGGAGAGGGAGCCTGGGTGTTACTCAGAGAATTCTGTCAAACAAAGTCAGGGGAAGAACATTATGTACACAGCAGGTTACACATTCACAGAGAGAGAGAAAAAAACAACATACATGGAATTTAGACTGTGTTCCTTTGGTTCTGAAGGTTTGCCAAGCAAAAACTTGATCTCAGCTTTAAAGTACCTTTAAGTGTTCAGTGAGTGTTTTGGAGTATTTTAGTGCACTGTCTTTCCTCAGCTTGAATAACCGCAGGTAGAGCAGAGACTGGCATCGCAGGCTGGAAAAAAAAAAAAAAAAAGAAAAAAAAGGTTCATATTGATCTTACAGTAAACTTGCAAAGAAGACAGCAATGACCAGAAATAGGTGGACCACTTAAAGGTGCAGTAGGTAAGACTTATTAAACTAACTTTCTGTCTTATTTGCTGAAACTGACCCTATGTTCGAGTAGAACTACATGAAGCAGGTCATTTAAAAAACAAATCTGGCTCCTCTAGCACCACCTACAGCCTGTAGTGAGATTTGCAAAAATCCACAGCTCCCTGTTCAGATGCACCAATCGGGATCGTGGGGGGCTCTAAATGTGTGTCAATCACTGCTCATGCACATACATTCATTCTCCCTTGTGGGGGGGAGGGGTTTAGGAGAACGTTTTGGGCTTTAGCAGAGAGGGGGGAGGGACTGAGAAGTTGCCGATGTTCAAATTCTTTGGCTAAATCCTGGATCTTCACAATCCTACCTACAGCACCTTTAAATACACCACTCTCGTTCAATCAAAAAGCAAGGAGGTTGAGTACTTTTAGTTGATGGCTAAGGACAGGATGACACCTCTTAAACATGAAATCCATAACTGTCAGTCAGCATACTTACCAAAGCACAGCTAGCCTCTTGTCTGCTGAAGTAGCATCTGGGGCCAGGTAGCTCTTTAACTTCATAGTGTATCTGAACGTACAGACAGAACAAATGTTTAGTTTCTAGGAGAACCAACTGTTAAGTCATTATAGAAACACTGCATATGCATTTAATATACTGACTCTCTGTTTAAAAGAGTACTATGTACAATGATTGAGCACTTCTATAACATGGACTCACAATGGCAGTTTAATAATAAAAAAGTATCAAAATTGATGCAACAGAAACAGAGACACCGTCTTTTTTTATTCCAAACATTCTGCTTCCTTGTCACAAACCTGGCATCTACATTACCCACAATGCAAATCGACCACAGACAGGTCATTTGGATTTTTGGGTGGGTCATCACTTCTTTCTAACTCTACACTCCCAGGTTATACTCTCATTCACATATGCAGTAGTACTATCCAAGACCTGTAAACAGACTTTGATGTGTACAATCTGGGGAGTTCCCCTTTAAATTGTGACAATAATAATAAAAAAAAGGTACTTATGTGTCCTTACTTGATAAGCTCCACGGTTTCAGCATACATGGGGAAGGGAGACTTTGCCTCTTGGGCACTCTTCTCCAGAGCATTACCACATTCAATAAAAGATACCACAGCGTCCAGGTAGTAAACTGCCTTCTCAAAACGGTCCAACTGCAAAAGAGTGAACAGGGACACAAAAAAAAATTACATTCTCTGTTGGCGGTGCATCCCAAGTTAATGAGCATGTACCAGTCTAATATTGCATTTCTTTCTGAAACTGTCACAGCAGTGCATGACTAAAGCCTGTTCACATGACTTTTAAATTTGACATGGTTTTTGGCATGGTCACGTTATATAACTGACATGGTTTGTATATGATTTGGTGTGGAATACATAAACTCTCTTTTCCTTAAATAACAGCAACAACTCAATTATGTTGTGTGTTGGCTTCTGGATTGAATGTATAGCATAATAGGGCTAATACATTGTAATCCAGGCACATCATAAAGAAATTGAAAATCACATCCATAATGGATATAACGTCAAATAATTTTTAAGAGAACAAAAAGAAATGTTATTGCTTAGTTCTCCTCAATATGGTGTGTGTGTGTGTGAGAGTGTATCATTGGTTTGTTTGTCTAACTTTAAGTAGAAGTTATTTTCTGTTTTGTATTTAAATTGCAGAATTCTTAACAGCAGCAACACAATAATGTTTCAAGGATTTTGAGTGGAAATGCCATGCAGCTGAGACAGGTATCTCATTATCCTCAGGTAAGTAACTGACACCAGATCTGCAGTTAAATATAGTCACCTGCTCATCTTTCAGCGACCCGTTTTTTTGCTTTTTGGACATTAAGCTCAAATACTGTGAGAGCACAGAGAAAAAAAGGGCTTTGAAAACGTTGTGTCTGAGGTAAATGTCCCAGTCAATACAATAAATACAATACAATCACATAAATGTCAGCAATAAAAGGAAATATGTTACAAACTCAAAATGTGTTCCTATATCTATCATTAATCTCTATGCAAAACCTCAACAGGATGTTGTTTTACATTAAAGGTGTAGACCTTGTTAAACAACAACCCTCTCCTCTCACTGCTTTGCATGCAGCAACTGACACTCAATTACGTATGTAAATAGGCATTAGGCTGCCGCTCTTACCAGTGCATCTGCATTGTGTTTAAGTTTCTTGGCCTCTTGTAAGTAGTGATCTGCCGAATGGACCCTGAAACAACATTTTTAACAGGTCAAACTAATTTCATTACTTCCCTGAACCATTAAAAAAAAGCCACAACACGGTGTAAGGAGCCAAAAGGACAGTTCATAAAGCAGGATATTATGATCACACCAACTAACTGTTTTTACATTCCAGAGCTTTATAGTTCATTGATCTAGTCGACTTTCAAGTTGCACAAATCATGTATAAAGCAAAAAAAACAGACTACTAACAGGTACTATTCAGAAGTTCTTTTTGATAGAGAGGGGAGTTATAATTTAAGGGATAAGTTTCAATTTAAGGTTCGAGCTGTTCGCACGACTATATATTTAACAAAAAAACAAAGGTACAAAGCAATGATTTTCAAAAATGATATGAAAGGAGGGCTTTAACAGCTACAATATGTGTTCAGTGACATATGTGTGTGTGTGTATATATATATAAATAAAGATAATTGTGATAAATATAAATAAGATATAAATGTGTTAAATGAAATAATTTACTGAGTTATGGAAAAGGGGTAGGATAAAATAAGTGTATACTTCTTCCTACTCTTTTTCAGACATGTCTATGTTGGCTAATGTTACTTATTGTTTATTAAATGTTTATTGAATGTATGCAGTTTCTGCATACATTTACTCTTAGCACAGACCTGGAAACTAAACATAAAAACAACAATATCCTTATGCTTTCATTGAATCAAACCCTGAAACAACAGACAACAATAAAAGGCAAGACCATGTTGTTTCTTTACCTCTGCATGCAAAGGACACGGATTCCCAACAGAGAGCCTTTTAAAATGGAAATTTACATCATCTCTCCTGCATGCAGGCACATCTATTCATGACCTCCCCAACCTCCTACAGCTTAATGCATCAAAGGCAACCCTAGATCCCCACAGCAGTTCCTTCTGCATACCCTGCTGCGGGGTTATCCACAGTGGAAAGAGCTCTTCTTACCTGTCCTCAAACACCAGCTTGGATCTCTGAGCCTTGGAGCCGTCCGTGGAGAGTGGAAGCACAGCCAGCTGGTTATCGCAGCCCTTTGAGGATTTCTCCTGCAGAGACAGCAAGCGAGGGGAAATAAAGTAACCGGAAAAAGGGGCATGGTGTTTGAAGTAGAGGGGGGAAAAAAAAAAATGGAGAAAAAGGTGAGATTGACTGTGTCTAGAAGTAGAAGTGTTTCTGGCTCTATGGATATTGAACATAGTATACAATATATATAGACCTATATAGAAGTTATGTTCTCGACCACTCCCTTTAATCCCACAGAAACATGTTTATTTGTTTTTCATGCTTGCTTAGTTATTTAACTTCCCCAGGGGAAACACTGCACAGTTGGCAAACATGATGAAAGATTGCACTTGCACGTCCTACTATCCAAAATGATTGCCAGGTATTCAGACCAACAGCAAATGCCCGGCGATAAGGTCACGCGCACTCACCTTGCCATCGCGTGTGTTGCGTCCCTTGTCCTCTCCTTTTCTGTGTCTGGAGGTGGAGTTGCCCTTGGTGCTGTGGCTTCCCTCCTTTCCACTTCCTGTCCCGCTGGACAAAGAGGTGGAGGACTGGCTAACTGTCCTCTTTCGACTCGGATGCTCTGCCTTGGGCATCCGCTGAATACCTGATATGGAAGGAGAGGGGACAGGCTCCTCTTTCTTCTCCAAAGACCTCTTAGACCTGGTGGGACATGAATCGTCATTGTAACACATCTTGTATTTGTTATTTAAACGGACAAGCTTTGTTGCAGTACAGTACTCGCGTCATAAAATATTAACACTCAAAAGAATAAATATCAACTTTCCAGATACACATTAGGATTATAGCAGAGATGTCCTTATAATAAAAGGTTAAAGTGCAGCTTGAAGAGGCCACAATGTAACAAGCAAGCCAAGACACTGAGCCTTCATGCTTTAATTTTGTAGGGCTCATTGGAGTTTAGAGGGTTTATTTTGTTAAAATTGTAAGAATAGAGAAAAAGCTATCTGGCAAGCTTCATTTTGCCTGTAAAGACATTAAATACTACTGTCTCACCAAGTGTTCCCAGTGTGCAGAGGGTTTTACTGTGAATGATAATCAGAAGGAAAAGGAAGAATACCCACTCTTTACTGCTGTTTTTATGATTAGATAGGGACTTCTCCTCTAGCTTGCATCGCTTGCTCTCTGGCTTGGTGCCTTCTTCATCGTTCTAAAACATACAAAGATTGCAGAAAATTAAAAAGACACATTAAATAATTTATTAGTGTTTGTGTGTACATGTCTCTGAAGAAAATGCTTTGAAGACAAATAAATGTGCAACTTAGCACTTGATTTCTTACAAGGTACAGTACAACCTTCCGCCAACCCTTAATGGTTTCCCAACTCACTGTTACGCCCTAACATATCACTTAGATTGTAAGTCTCTTTGTCTGGTAGTTTCACAGCTATGATTTAAAAAAAAAATGCATAATGATCTAATGGCAGAAATCAAAGATCTGGATCTCAACCAAAATTGTATCAACTGTTCATTGTCTTAAAGGCATTTCTTTAGCTGTGATGGAAACCTGTTTTGGGGGGGGTCCAAAAAACTGTTGCCAAGCTCTAAAAGATGTCGCAGAGTGGAAAATCAGGGCTCAAGTCTTGTAGTAGGCACTAGCCATTACTCTCCTTTTACTCTTCTTAAAGCGAGACATAAATTTAAAGATCACAGCAGAGAACACAGACAGGAATTCTCTTTATCAAGTCGTATACCTTGTGTTTCCTCTTTGCCTTACTAGAGGTCTTCTCAGAGTTCTGTTTGCTGAAGTCTTTGCTGTCTCTATCTAGAGAGTCGTCCCTCTCCACTTTTATCTCTACAGGTTCCTTGTAGGGCCGCCCTGGGATCCTAGACAGCAAGCTGAGATCTATAGGAAATGGGAAGGGTACGAGTTACTTTGGTCCAAAGAAAAGAACATTTTTTGAGCCGTGTGCACTCCAGCTAGACAAATGTAAAACAAGTGCGCAGAATACAGAATTTGTGTTATATTATTATAAGACTTAGTCGCCTTATAAGCAGCTTCGACTAACCTATCTTCACTAGTAACACTTGCTGCTGAGGTTGCCTTGCAGGGTAGCGCTCCTCAGGGTCACTGAGTGGAGACAACAACTCTTTTTCTTCCATTGGAGAAAACACACACACAGGGGTCCTGATACTCTCTGTGTACTTGGGTGTCTGCGACGAGGACGGGATGCTGTCATTCCCCTCAGAGTCTGATGATGAAGAGTCCGTATCAACAAACTCGCGAGACTTCTGGGAAGTCTTGGTGGGTGCCTTGGCTTTGCGTTTATCTGCAGTAGTTGTGACAGCAGCTGCGGTGGGCCGCGGCGAGGATTTTGGTTCTTTTTTGATGCTTGGTTTGCGGGAACCCTTAGTAGCAGCTTTGGGCCGATGAGGAGGTATCTCTGGAGCTGGCTCACTCTCCACCCTCAGACCTCCCTTGGGTTCCTCCACAACTGGGGGCTTCTCAGACTTTTTAGGCTGTTTTTTACCCACACTCTTTCGCGGATTTGTGCCACCCTCACTCTGGGCGGGGGATTTTTGCCGGCCACGGCCACCCTCTGCACCCTTTTGTGCCGCCCGTAGGTCCCTGCTTGGGGTGGGTGCCGCTGAGTCTTTTGAACCCCCTCCCTGACTACTATAGCCTCGTCCTGAGCCGTTATCTCTGCCCTCTTTCTTGCACTTGGTTGGAACATTATTGTCCACTGGAGAGGCTGGGGAGAACTGCTTGGCCTTCTTGAACCAGTTGTCCAGCTGCCACTTGTTGGCCATGGGTTGCTCAGGCTGAAGGTGAAGCAGAGCACACAGTTGTAAGAATGTGTTAGTTAATGAAAATTATTATGAAACCTTGTCAAACATTAAAATAAAATACTAAAAAAGATGGTATTGTGGCCAGAGGAAAGTACAGTGACTGCTTTGTAACTATTACAACCCAAAATAAGGGTGGACAGAGCGAGGTACAGTTAGTGCAATTGAAAATAATGGTTGATTAAGTACCAAATCATAATCACCTAAATAGCACTACAATGTTGTACAAAGTAACTGGGAAATCATTACCTCTGGAGAGGCGGGCCGCGGGTGATCATTGGCTTCGCTGTCTGTCGTGCTGCTTTCGCTCTCGCTGTCGGAGCCTGAGCTGCTCTCTGAGCCGCTGTGGCTGCTTGAGTCATCCCTCGATTGCTCCGCTCCTTCACTGTTATTGCTGTTGTAACAGAAAAAGAGTCAAACAACCTTATATTGTGTGCAAAAGGTATGCAGCACACTATCAGTCATGTTTTACAGTCTGGAGGATACATACAAACAACCCCATCATGTTGTGTGTTTAAAATCTTGTTCTTCAATTTCATGGACACATCTTTGCTCCATGTGAAGATTTATAGTTCAATACGCTGATTATCTCTTGACAATGGACGGCAACACTTTCATAGCTGAGGATTATTCTTAACCTCTACATATAGCTTGTATTTTTCTAAATGGTTCCATACTTGATTTGTAATTTGCACATTTCTCAGCTGTGGTTGATGCTATCCCGAGATCCCACACCACTCTGCACTGACACCCTGAACAACCACTTATTGCAGCGACAAGGACCAGATTGAGCCACAAACTGTACTGCCAGACTCTGTAATGTGGCCTTCTGAACAAACAAAAAAGCAATAATCCCAAACTTAATATAGTTTATATTCTTTCTTTAACATTTCCCCATTGTTTAGGTTTTAAAAACACCCAACATCGGCTGATTATTTAATATATACAGTCAATGACCAAAAAAGAATCATGTCAATATAATGCAATCCAGAAATCCTGCAAAAATAATCCTTTAATTCTAAAATGACTTCTATGACTGTGCCACAGAAATAACAAGAAAGTCACCTAAATTGTGCACCATCTCTTTCAAGATAAGGAACATAATAAAACAAACAGCTTTGACTATGATGCAAGCCAATACAAAACCACTGTGGCCTCAAAACTTTAGCTGGAGTCAACATCTACCTGACGCAGTCGCAACTAAAACTCAGTACTGAAATTTCACAAAAGTAATTTTACTATGCTTTCTGCTACCTTGCAGAGGTGTTCCTTGAGGCGTTCTTTGCGGAATCCTGTTCACCATCACTGTCCTCACTGCTGCTGAGCTTCAGGTCATCTTCCAACATACTGAAATACAGGAATGAACCTAAATTAAATCTTTGTATTTTATTACAGCAGTGTAATTGCTGCAGTCTGAGATTGCCGACTATGTCTACATAACTTAGTGAAGACATCTATGCATGTCTGGTTCCTTAACGCTTCTTACCTTATCATAACTATTTGTTTTATTTGTATTCTTTGTTGTCTGGATCAATACTGGGAACTCTACAAACATGGGGTTACGATGAAAAAAGAAAAAGGGAGGAAAGGACGAAGCACTTACGTGGGCTGCTCATCGCAAGCTTTGGACAGGTGGCTGCTGGAGCTCTTGGAAGAACTACCTCGCTCTAAAAACACAGAAACAAAATGAATGAGCAATAAGTATATATGTATATATATATATATATATATATATATATATATATATATATATATATATATATATATATATATATATATATATACACATACTATACATATATATATACACACACACACACACACACACACACAGTACATTATTTTTTTGTAAATCTATTATGTTTGAATCAGAAATGTGTGATACTCACTGTGTCCACTTGGAAAAGGGTGAGGGTCCTGAGGTAAACATAAAAGACATTATGAATTATTTTCAGGAAGCCATAAAATGTGTCTGTTGAATCGGATAACTATCAATGAATTAATGAAAAATAATCTATTCTGAATGATTTTTTCCTCCTTGAGTGTGTGGCTGTTTATATCTACATGCAAGCACTAAGGAGGTTGAAGTACTTTTCAGTCAGTTTTGGTGTTCATTTCACTATCAGATTAACAATGAATCCATAGTTAGTCCCACCACTTTATAGTTTCAGTTAGGCAGCCACCAAATGTGTCTCTGGATTGGATGCATGTGCTATGTAAGGTCTGTTTGCACCGTACATAACAAATCATTTTAGCTCTATTAATTCATTATGACACAAAATAATTTGAATCAAACAGTAAAAGCAGGGACTGGTGCGGTGCTGACCTTGGTGGGGAATGGAAACTTGGAGGGCTCTGTTTTGCAGGGGGTGTGAATGGCTGTCAGCGGAGGGGGCCACAACTGAGTCATTTCCTGAAAGAAAGAAAAAACACAAGGGAAAAAAAAAAAAAGTGAAAATGAGCTAGTGTTAGTAATGCGCAATGGTCTTAAATTGACCCGAGCAACAGGCCTCGTGACAAACTGTCAGCTTGATAATGGGCGTTTTTAGCCAAATACAATCATATACGTACCTTCAAAATCTCATCGACACAGTTGGCCTCACCGGATCCCTAAAAGACAGAAACATCACGTTTAACACGCATTTAATAACATGATGTCAGTCCAGCAGGTGAGAGGCTGCTTCCATTTTGAGTAGCATGAGTCATTCTATAGGCATTTTATGAGACAGAGTTCAAACAGACCAAGTGTTAACATGCTGCGAGGTAATCTATTCTATTATTACATCATTATGAATATGTGCTCCAAACATTAACACTGCTCTGCCATTCTAAGTCTATATATATTCTACATGCAACTTCTGCTAGTATAGATTTATATCTTAAGTGCTACATAAACACAGTACGTCCACTTAATAGAAAGCCAGTGGACAAGCCTTACCTCTACAGGCTGTGAGGGGATCTTGAGTTTGGAAAGTGAGGCCTTGCTGTTGGACTTCATCTCTCCCATGGTGCTGCTGTGCGACTGTCCACTGTAGCTTTCGGCTTGTGAGCTCTTGGGTTCTGCCGTTTCCTGGCCGTCCATAGGCCGCACATACGCTGTGGGCTTCTGCAGCATGGAGCCGGGTTTGGACATGAGAGACGGGGGAAAGGCCTGACTCGAGTGCTGTCCAGTGGGGAAGGTGGTGTGAACCCGTGAGGGAGAGTCCCAGTTGGCCTCCCTGTCTCGTGGGGACTTGGAGCGGTAGCGCTCCTTGCTGTGATGCTGCTCGGTAGACAAGGAGCTGCGCAAGTGGCTGTTGCTGCCCGAGGAACTCAGAGAGCCCTTGGCCGGACTAGATGTGTGTGACTTTGAGTGCTCTGACCCCCCGCTGTGTTTACTTGACTTCTTTTCCCGCACCTCCCCTCCGTGTCTTTGGCTACTGCTGCTGCTGCCACTACTGCCACTGCCTCTCTGGCTACTGTGCCCGCCCTGGAGTCCAGAGCGTTTCTGGGACTGGGATGAAGATCCACCTGCTGCAGGGCCAACAGGAGTCCACTTGCTGCTTTGGCTGCTGCCACCGCTACCGACGCCGCGCTGGTCCCCGCCAAATAAAGGTGGGCCCGATTTCTCCTCAGAGGAAGACGAGCTGTTAGAAGGTTTACCGCCAAGCTTAGGAAGTGTGTCACCAATCGGCTCTTTCATCTCGTCGTAATTGCCCAGCATGCTCTGAATACGACTTGACAGTTTATCTTCCTTGCTGGACTGAAGAGAGAAGCAGAGAAAGGGGAAAGAGGTGGGAGAGAAGACAGTGTGATGAAGGAAATAGAGAGAATAGAGAAAGCAGAGACAAAAATCATTGAGAAGATAAAGAAGAATATAGAAGAAAATAAGTGAGAAATGGAGAGGGAAAGCAGAGAGAAGAGGGGGCAGAGAAAACAGTCATTATGGGCACAGGTTCAACACTTGGGTTAATTGCTTTAAAACAAAAACACTGAAAATGGAGAGAAATGTATCCCTACAACAAAGAAAACTTAAAATCACTATATGCACAATTAGCGTAATTGAAATGCAGATTTACATCTGACAAAAGAAAGTAATTATATCCTAAACCATGTGCCACCAGCTTTATATGAAAAATAATTGACTGAACATTGAGAAAATAATCAATTGAACATTCAGATGAGCCACACGGTCAGCTTGTTCAAACTGGGCCCAGATCAGTCCACACCCATCTGTGAACACAGATAAGAGTCTACCCATAGTTCCAACACAGAGGTTAATCAATCACTTTGAGGCTACAGGTTCCAGCAGTAACAGTCTGTGCAGAATATCCAGTTTCACATGAAATCTCAGACCTGTATTTTGTTTGACAGATTCACACAGAGGGTGAGGAAACGCAAGCCGTTATGTGCAGCAGGAAATGTAACTAGCGTGGTCATAACACGCACACCCTACCTCCTGCTAGCATGGCCTGGCTCACGTGTGTGGTTGATTTTGGGGGGGGGGGGGAGGTAGTAGTGAGGTTTCACTACTTGTACTAGCATAAATAACATGCTTTGTTATGATTGTATTAAACCACCAGTGAAATAGAAATAGCCTCTGTGTTCTACTTAATACAAGTACTTTAAAAAGAGAGATATTATGGCTTATCACACATATTGGCAGATATGTTGGCTGATAAAGCTAAAAACAATTACGTATAAAAAGAAAGTGCTTGAGGTAAATTAGAAACACCTGAATCATTACACAGTTTGTTCAACAAACTCATTGTTTACAGAGACATTAATTGCAGCAATGTAGCTGTAAAAACAAGAATGTTTTATTAAAACATTCTTGCATTGTGCTGTATTGCATCGTACAGCCCTTTTGGTCTGCAG
The DNA here is from genome assembly GCF_031162955.1 of Sander vitreus. Taxonomy (NCBI): domain Eukaryota; kingdom Metazoa; phylum Chordata; class Actinopteri; order Perciformes; family Percidae; genus Sander; species Sander vitreus. The sequence continues at coordinate 10,770,364 of NC_135867.1, forward strand.
AAGGTTTCCCAGGAGCCCGTTTACGTATTCAGGAACTTTACCTCCATGCAGACCAGAGTTGCAGAGACTTTTGGTTCCTTCCCCGCAAAAAGTCTCTGGTCCTGAGGCCGTACTTCCCTGCTGGCCAGGAACTATCCTTTCCAACATCACTTCAAACATTGCGTTTCCACAACAGTAAATTACAAAATCAAAACACGGATTGCGGTCTCTTCCAAATTTCCTCTGCTGTCTTTTTGCTTGCAAAAATAAACTATGGCATCAATTTTTAACCCGTTACCTGGCTAATTTGCTTAATCTTTGTGGTTCTTAAAATGCAGTAAAAAGGCAAACATGAATGTGCTTCATGAATTTTTAATTTAGTGAGTATTTGCTTAGAATGTGCTTAGTTTCTGGGGCAAATAAGATCGATCAATCAATCAGCTTGCCTCGGTGCCTGATGAGGGACTCATAGCCAAATGCTATCTCCAATGTTAACCACATAAAGCACAACTAATATTTGTAAAATAGACAATTTAGTGTACATTTTGCAGAACTGACAGAGTGACGACTGAAGTGAGTGAATTGTGTAAATACACACAAACAGATTGTGGCACCATTAAAAAGGGCTACTTGATAATCAAAATCAATAATCACAATATGTATTCATATACAGTGTGTACAGTATACATTACATGCAATATACTGTACTGTATCATCAAATATACCAATATCACAGTTTAACTTTCAACAGATACTTTTGTGCTCTTCATTCTGTGTAGCTGTGTGAACTCAGCCACACCATAAAATGTTACTGCTGCTTTGCTGGTCTACATCTGGGAGGCCACAGCTGCAGCTGCGTGCACACATGGCCTTTAATGCAGAACACAGTAAACTTCAACTTAGTGGAGCATGACAGAGGGTGGAAAAAAAGTCAAACTGAAGCTTACATAAGACTCAAGCAAGAGACAAGAGATACAAAGTGTAGAAAAGCCAGTGACTTAAACCGTTGGCTTTTTCAACATTTGTTGAGTCAGTTTGTACTATGTTTCTGAAGACTGCTTTTTTTCCTGTGCAAAGGTCAAGGGCGTTTTCCTTCATCAAAGTCAGCTTTTTACTTTTCACTTTGTTGTGGCACAAAACACACAGGCCAGCACTCATCACTCACCTCTGGTCCCTTTCTATCCCCAACCTGTCAGGACACATTCCTCTCCGCCTCTTTGACGGCCAACTCTAGCTAAGGAGAGGAGCCACTTACCTCTGCTCAAATCTGGTTAGTGGCAAAGATTAGACCAGTTCAGAGAACTCAAATCCTCTTTACAATTATACTGTCCGGGTGGGAGCTGGCTGGCCTACATCTATGCATGTCTGTGAGCACAGGAGGAAGACATGGGAGGAAGGGGGGGGAAGGAGGCTAGCATGATCTTATGTTTACCTTCTTTAGCTGCACTAGAAAACAGCCGACCAAAGACAGGTGTTGTCAAGTCAACTGACACTTTTGCATCTTGTGCAGAATTAGCCAATGGCTGACTGACAGCTAACCATTATTTAATTTAAGCCAACAAATGTTTGAATAATCATCAGATAGTTTCTAATACCTATGATTAACGTAACCCGATATTATGTTGCACACAGTTCAGCCAGCTTGAAATTTGTGCAAGACTGCAGGATCCTGAAGGTCATTATGACAAAGAAACAAAAGCAAAACAAAAAAACCCACAAATCATCTTTTTAATTAAATTACATTAATTAAAAACACTATGTTTGTTTTTTCAGTATGATGTAGAAATGAAGTCAAACAAATATTACATAAAGTGTGACTTTGCCATAGAAAATCATTTTAGCAGCAAAGCAGGCAAAAACAAAAAGCAAAGATATAGGTATGAGGTTTCAAAAAATGTGCAGGTCTAACTTTATTCATCACCGTCCCAAACTATCCCGAAATACAATTTAAACTGTCTGAAAATAAATGCTGGCCATCCCAATTATAAAATGACAAAAGTGATGAATTATAAAATAGCTTGCATTTTATAGACATTTTTTAGATAAACATATTCATTGATTTGTAATATCTGTAAACTTTGTTTTACTTTTTCCTTTAACACTGTAAATATGAGAGAGAGAGAGAGAGAGAGAGAGAGAGAGATTGGAGTTTGTCCCTTTTACGTTTTGCCTGTTAGGTCGCCTGTGACACCAGCAAGCGTAAAACCCCAACAACACTTTGGGACACTATTGTAACTACTAGTCTGGATCAATGGACGTACATTTCCAGGATAATTGCCTGACATCCGGCACATGATGTCCCTCACCTTCTGTTCTCTTTGTGTTGCCATTCTCAAACTCTGTTTGCTTTGGGAGACAATAACAAACTTCAAGCAACCTAGCTACATGCTGAAAATGGCAGGTTTTGAAGAAAATTTGGATCGTGCAGTAAGGCAGGCCTGCTTGGTTTATTCGGGGAATAATTGTAGATTTACAAAAAAATATGTTTACGCCATTTACTCTAACTGGGACATTTTGGGGCCGATTGGTGGGGATTGCTATGGACGAAGTACACACGGCGATACACTGGTAAGAGCAAATAACGTTTAACCATGTATCCAGCTAATTTAAATAGCTCCCGTTACTGTATTGTGTGAACAGTTAACTTCATTTAATATTGTATGTGGCGTTTTCTTTTATTGGGGTGCAAATGTTCCACCAAAACAAGTTCCTTCCCGAGAGCATTTTGTAGGACCACTGTCGCTGCGTCCGGAGCTTAGCGTCGCCCAAGAGGGTTGTGATTGGTACGAAATGCAGAAAAAAAACAGAGCGTTTTTTTCTCCTATCCCAGAATGTATGTGTGGTGTAGCCAGACCTTACTCCACAGCGCTGTTGATAGGTCTGGCAATGAGAGACTAGTTACTGCCTGACAGCCACAGTCCATCTTCTCGCTGTGTATGCGTGCATGACAGAGTTCCTGCACACTCTTGAATTGTGTACTCTCACACAATACTACATTTACAACTTTGTCAGAGATTAATGTCATGGTTTAGTCACAGTTGTTTTGTTTTTTTTAAGGCTAGGTCTACCTTCCAAAATGTGTCTTCTTTTTTCATCCAAGGGACGGCAGGACACCCTTAAGTTAGAGCCCTGATGTGTGTTGACAAAACTGTATTAACATGAATGCTCCAGGTAGTATGTGCAGTTCTCACTTCCTGTCACTGCTACAAATTCCTCTAAACTGACTAATCAATGACAGGTCAACACTGAATGATAGGTAAGCAAACTTACCACTTTGTAGGGTTCAGGGAAGAGAGGTGAATTTGCTGGAAAGGCCTCTCCTCCTCCCTGCTGGATTTCTTGATTTCTCCTTTCTCTTTCTTTCATTCGGAGCACATTCCGGTCCTCACGGTTCATGTTGCTAATAACGCAAACAGAACAACAACAAGTCAACATAAAAACACGCCGAGGAGAGACTGTAAACAGACTTCTTATCTTGTGGCTTTACAAGGATGGCTATTAAAAAGACGCAGTATCATGAAAGTGAGATGTTCATGAAAGAAACACCTGACGAGTCTGTAAGAATTTCCCTAAAACTTGAGACTTCAACAGTGAGGTAACAACTAAACAACATTAGCCCTTCCGTTTTCTATCCTGCCATGATTCCTAGATCCAGAAATGAAAACCAACCAGTACAAGTTTCCAACTATTCAACACAGATCATACAGTCAGGATGCCCTCTACTTTGAGTCAGTTTTTTGGTCAACCACAAATAGGACCATCATCAGTGAAACCCCACACATCCTGAACAGAGGGGAGCACAGAGATGACCTGTGGAGAAAGTCATCTCTAATGGCGTTTTTCCATTACATGGTACCTGCTTCAACTCTGCTCACCTTTTCTGGTTTTCCATTATGAAAATAAGTCCCTGGTACCTGCCAACGGGTACTTTTGTTAGTACCACCTCCGTCCAGGTTCCAAGCGAGCTGAGGCGATACCAAAAGGTGACATGAAAACCTGCAGACTACTGATTGGTCAGAGAGAATCGTCACTAATCACTGCGCCATCATTGCTAGCGCCAGACGGGGGTGTAGTGAACAAACCCGCCGTTTTTAAATAGTTTAGCCAGCTGTGTTTTTTTTGCTGCCTCCAGCTTCTTTTGAAACTAAATTTGTCTTCTGGCTGTGGCAACAACAACACACCTTTGATGTTCTATGTGTGCGTCGCGCTATGTCATGGCAGTTTCCTGCGGCGGCGCTATGACGATCAGCCACGCTCGCCTCATGCATGAGGCGGTACTAAAAATCTGCAATGGAAAAAGGAGGACGGGGCACCGTGGCCGAGTCGAGCCGAGCCAAGCAGGTACCATGTAATGGAAAAATGCCATAATAGGCTTAGACTAGTCTACTCAATGCTCAGTAGCTTACTTCTACAGCAAATAATCTGCTTGTACAGATGGTCAATGTAAACTTGTACACCAGCTGAAAATACTAATGGCCATTTTCAACATTGTCATACAACTACAATAGAAAAGTTAGTTTTTTGGAGTCACTGTAAAAGCATCACCAGCGTTTCCTCCATGTTGATAGCATAGTGGCGGTCCGCCACGGTAAAATTTCCAGCGCCACGGTATCAGAAATAGGGCAGACGCACAACAGGGTTTCTGCTATGTACATCGTGCACCACCGCTCCTTCAGCAGTTTATGAAAAGTCAAAGTCATAGCGCCGTCTGCTCTACTGAACTCAAGCAACTGTCATCTGCTCTCTCTCCCCCTAGGGTGAGCAGAGCAACTGGAACAGTGACAGGACGTCATCACTCGCGAAGTTATGGCAACCAAATAAACAACAGGGCGAGTACTACTTCACTCAATAAGTGATAAACAGCGACGAAAGCCGAGACATGAAATCCGCATTCACGCCCGTGAAATATGACAGCTACAGTTTATTGGAAAATAGCATTGTGAACACTGAAGTTGATGAATTTACGGTTTAGACCCCAGATGAGACAAGAAGCTAACGTTAGCCACGCTGCTGTGACGGCCCCTCTGCCTCCGACTCGCCCCGGCAGGAGACTGTGTGTATTCCTCCGACACGCTGTATTAACGTTACTGATTTAAAACCGTTTTCCAGGTTAGTGGGGGTGCATACCGCTCAAAACCAACATGAAAAATGTAGCTAGTAATGTTCACTCAGCGTTTTGTTTTGTTGTTAAACTGTGTGTAAAATGAGCGGTGACGTTAAATCACCCTACGGTACCGTCTATTTGCTGGATGGTTTCAAGGTCCGTAGCTTACATTAGCAGATAAGCCCGTACTCTGACGTCCAACACCCCCCCCCGCTGAAAAAATATCTAGAGGAAACACTGATCACTCACACAAAATGAAAAGAATGTCAATCTTCTCAGTAATAGCAAGCATAAAAGGTAAATCAGCCTGTAATTAGGATTAAATAATAACCTGCATGCTATTAAACTGTAGCTTGAAGCCTCCAACTCCACAACGGTTTGCTAAACACACATCACTGCCCTTTCTGTCCTTCTGAGCATAATGTGTGTAGTGCAAACATAAAAGTAGAGAGCTATTTGAGGGCAGAGACCTTGTAAGTGAATGTATGGATTCACCCCAAAGAGACAAACACTGAATGCATGAATGTGTAACAAAACTGTGTCCATTACCAGAGGATAAAAGTCTTTTTAACAAATGGTAAAACTTCAAATAAAATGTTCTGCTGGATGCCACTTGGGATATTAAAACATGGGCATTTGGACAGAACAAGTGCGTGTTTATTAAGGAGCAACCAACCTGACAAAAGTACAAAATGTAACGGTTATGGCTGTTGTGCACCTCGTTTAACAGAAAGCAACTACAGAGCTTTTGAAACTGGAAACAAACAAATGATCAGCCTGCCGTTGCCTCCCAGTTTTAGTTGAAAGCTTCACTGACAATAATGACTTAAAGGCTGTTGATAGAGTGTGATTATACAGCAACCACCCGGCCTCCTCCTAGATTATAAACACAACACACAAGGGTGTTTTCAATCTTCACCAAGTGTGAATGAAAAGATGCAAAGAAGAAACCGTTTTTAGAACGGGGTAAAAACACTACACACAGCGAAGTTAAAGAAGACATGAAAAGGTAGACAAACTAGGCTACATATAAGATTATCGGTAAGTCTTAATAGTAATTTTCCAACTAAAGTCTTTCCAAAGCCAGTGCCTGTTTTACATCATCAACACCACCCAACTATGAGTCATCACTCATAAAAGGCAACATGATTTACACACTATAGCTAGGTTACATTAAACCAAAGCTCAGGAAGCGACCAAGGTCACTGAGAACTGTTTCAGACCACCAACACCACCAGTTTAAATCAGAAGAGGTGTAAAGAAAAGGAGAAAACATTGTTTAGGCTAGCCATCATTCAAACATCTATCAACACCCAACCGTTATCATCTCTGGACTTTATTTTTCAGCACAGCTAAGAACAAAGTTTAGACGATACATTGTCTTAAACTAAACAGACACGGTTAAGAGTAAAAATGCACAATAACAAACTTGCTACAACTGATCTCCATTTACAGACAACAATGATCTATTACAGCTGACCGAGTGGGAGATTTACTCATTTACACATCCTAGTAAATTCATGATGTTAGTTATTTTTGCCTACTCTACCACCCAGCTGACAAGTATCAAGTATAATTTGAAGGTCTTTCATGCTACAAATGTTGTCTGTGGTATAATAAAAAAAAATATATATATATATAAACTGTTTCACGGCGTGGAAATATAAATGTCACTACAAGTCCACTGGTTAGACAAATAGACAAACAAAATAATAATGCACCAAGGGTGCATTTAGTATGCTGGTACTACATGTACTGTATATGTTAATAAGCCTGCCAATGTCAGTTTTGGAGTGGGGCTGAATGTGTGAATGGGCAACTGTAAGCACAGTGTTGAATGGTCAAAAGCCCCAGGCACAGAATCCTTTGTAAACAATGCTCATGTCCATTCTGCCAACTAATTGGCCCAATCTATTGGTTTTTATTAGTTGAACAGGGGGTTACACCCTGTCATACTGTAGCAAAGCACTTAAGAAAATCAGACAGAAGACTCGTTTGTCTGCTAATGGTTTCAACAATACTGGAGCATACATATTCGTATTTAGGCCCATACCAGCAAAGATCCTTCTAGTCCTCTTTATGGAGTTTAAAAGTCAGTGTGCTTTTGGTTTTGAATGAATATCGAAGTACACCAATGGAACCTCTGAGCGCAACCTGATTTTAAGTTGGCACTAAACCAGCCTAAAAACTCAAACAAGGTATATGGAGAAGCACGCCAAAAACCCAGTTAAACAATGCTTGTTTGCCAGTTCTTGTTTTGAGGAAATCATATGACTTTGAGGATAAGTAAATATGAATATTCCTATAGGAAACAAGCTACTCTAAACAATGAGATATGCGGATTAACTTTGTATAAGAATCAAGAACTTGTCAAGAAACACGTTTGCCATTTCAACCTATCGATTACTGAAAAACTTTGAACCAACTGTACTTCTGTCTGCATCGCGGGTTTCCCAAGTGTCAAAACACATATGCACTGTGTCCAATACAGTGGATAGAAGCTACTGTGTGCTAAGTGTGGCTTAGCATCACAAAAGACAGCAGGGACAGAGTAAAACATAATCACTCCACAAAAATCTTATGCAGTGGAGAAACATGACAAAGCAACTACTACAGACATAATGCCCCAGAATCAGTTAATGCTAGATGCCACACTGCATCTACAATTTACTTACAAATGTAATATCTTCTAGCCAAGTATTGGGGGGGGGGGGGGGGGGGTTACCTTTTTTGATTAAAAGGGGGCCCGATTGAGAATAGCTTATTTCTTTCTGGGGGCATTAACAAAAATGATGGGCTTTACAAATAAGACATAACTCACTAACCACAATTTCAGCTGCCATTTAACATATGGCCTTCTGAAAAACCACGCATTAATGCCCAGTTTGGTAAACACCCAGAACAATCAATTAAATTTCTATTACATTATAGTTGTTTCAAGAGCAAAATGTTAAGAAGCACAGATCATAAATGAACCTTGGTTTGATTTTTTTGCCGAGCCTGAATCCGAGGCCCAGGCCATACAGAGTTGATCAGTTGCCAACATATTAAGGTAGGCAATGTAGATTGTTTCAAAACAAGGAAAAAATTTGCCTAAGCAAATCACTTCTTCTACAACATGAGTTTAAATGGCATTCATTATTATCAATGCGTGGTGGCCAGCTACATTTATTGTAATCATTCAATGGTGTGCCAGACTGAAAAGGTCAAAGTCTGTAGAGTTGAAGAGGCAGTTCACTCTGTACCTAAATTAATCAGCTCATCTGTTTCTTTCTAACTCACAACATAACAGCCAGGCCACGTCTTTAACACAATCAAAAGAAAGAAAAAAGGGAAGAATGGTGGTCATCTGAACACCATGAATACCAGTCTGGGTTTCTGTGAGACAGCCAGTTAGACCACCCAAAACATTTTAGTATGACTTGTACAACGTAGTGAACATTAAGAAAAGTGCTTTATTCTTTCCAGACACAAAGAGAAATAAGGAAAGCAGCCAACTAGCCGTGCATTTCTTACCCTGACTGAGAGGCCATGGCCCCAACCACTGAAACATTGGAAGGAGGAGGGAGGAGGATTCAAAGGATCTCCCAGGGATTCAGAAGTATTCTCGTTATGACTTGTCAGCCTAAATTTCTACGCCAACCTCCTGCAGTAAAGACAACCTGGCACTTGTTTCCCTAAATGTATCTGTGGGCGTCCATCTGGAAGAGTGTAACTACAGTTTCTTTACTCGACGGTACAGTGTATTTCCTTGGAGTGGTGACAAATCTGACTTAGGGAGGGGAGGTGACTGCTCGTTCTCGGTAGATACCACGTCTGCAAACAGCGGGGGTAGTCACATGCTAGGTGAAGTTTCAGGGAGCCACTGCTTTTGTTTCTGTCTCTGTAGTGTTTTGAGGTTAAGGCATGTGTGGAGAGCAAGAGCTGAAAAAAGGCTGGGGGTGGGTAAGTGCATAAATGTTAAGGAGGGAATGTGAGAGAGAGAAAGATGGGATAAAAAGAGAGATTTGGCACATCTCCTGTCCACAAGAGTGTGAGACAGTCCTGGTGGTGCCTCTTGTCTTAATGCTAAGAGCACTGTGGGCCAATTTTAATCTTCCGCTATGAGGAAAAACTGCCCAGCAAGGAGTAGAGGGGTCTATTAATCGCAGTAAATTAATTAAAGCATGATAAAGCATAATTATGAATTATCTAAAAGAGGCACTTCCTGAGGCACAAAGCTCAACACGACAACAAAGCATAGTAGATTGAGGCATTGTAGACTGCCGAAACATTGTAATATGTCTGTTTAAAAAATTAAATAATCTAATTACACCTTAAAGTCTTAAATCAAAGAGGAGAGACAATGATAAAAAAAAAGCTTAAAACTCAAAATGAATAGTAGTAAAACAAAACGTGATAAAAAGAGGTGGTTTAAGAAGACAGGATTAACACTAAAGAAATAAATAAGCTTGATCCAAGACATACTTACTTTACAAAACAGTCTCACAGGCCAATTAGGGTAAAACATCTACAGGGAGGAAGACAGCATTAAGGGAGCAGCAAGAGGGGAACAAAATCTCACCTCTCTCTGAGAATGGAATGATCCGCCTCGTCCCATAAAAGGAGATGTTATTTTACACCACAGGGCCTCTCCTCCATGTGATGTCACTGCCCTCAGTAAGGCCCAGCCAATCAGGGCACATCTTCCCGTCAACAACCTCCCTCCCTCCCCCACTATGCCCCAGCACAGGGCAAAGCACCCGTGCAGCCCATTAAAGAGACAGTGCGCAGTTTCCGGCGCACAGGTTGTAACAAACGGGAGGCGTTTTCATCAGCTATACATGAGGATTAATATTGATTAATATTATACGCTAAGGTTTTTAAAATGTATCTAAAATTGTGATTCTGTTTTTCCCCCCATTGTGCTGCTACTTTATGTAAAATATCTGTTGCATGTCTGTCAGTCCTGGGAGAAGGGTTCCCTGCTCTGCTGCTCATCCTGCGATGTCCCCTTTTTCTCATATTAGTTTTTCCTTGTCCAAATCAACTCACTTGAGTAAACATGACCACATTTTAGCGGTTTGGCTTAGGCAAGAACACAAAGTCTTTAATGTCATCATTTCTTCTCATCATATAGTTTTTACCTGTATCTTCTAGTTTTTACACTCGTTGACTTGCTTTGAATTATGAATGTTTTCTTTTATTTGATCATTCAGGAATTCTGTTGCAATAAGGTACTAAGTAATAAAGCGCAAAATAAAGATTCAAATTTATTTATTTTTTTAAAAGAATGACACAAAATGATGAAATCCAAAAATGGGAAACTCCCTTGACTCAGTTTACAAGCACTTTGTGACATTTTGAAATGCGTAGCTTGTCTGTAGACATGGTCGTTAATGGAAACTTTACGATTGCACAGAATTGAGGGACTCAGTTTTTTGGAAATACTGTACTGTTTTGAATTATTTCAAATTTAATAATATCCAATCTAAAACACCATTTTACTATCTATTTCTTTCTCCATTTAAGTGCATACTTGCCAGGCGTAGTCAGGCAAGGATTTATCAGCACATCAGGTATTTTCAGCACATCAATTATATATGCCATTTATTTTCATAAATAGAAGCAGGCTACTTGGTTGATTTAATCAATAACAAATCTCATTACGTAGAAAACGCAACTGAGCACCTACAAAGCTTTATGATACCAACAAAATAGTATGGAGTCTAAAAATCTTGACACTATGATAATTACAAATGGGCCCAATTTTAGATTATAAAAAAAGAAGTATTTTATAATGCATCTGAAAAACAGGTTCTCAGTAATGGGTACAGATGGGCAGTCAGTGGCACCTCCCCTGATGTTTTTGAAGCAAACCTGCTGACAGCAAGCATTCCAGAGGGAGTGTCCATTCAAATGCTGCAAAGCTGCCTCATATAAGCAGCTGTTTGGGGACGTGCGACGTCAAGACCATATGCCGCTCGGACAAGGTCTCTATCAGAAATGGCCAAAAAAAAAAACACAATGACTTTTGAAAATGCAGTGACTTTAAATCAACACTCCTACAAAATCAAATTACTTTCCGTAGGAAACACAAATGGTAATATACATTAGCTTGCAAGTGCAAAGACATAAATCGCACAATAATAGGAGTAATGAATAAGCCTAATTTTCTGTCTTCCTTTTATGTCAAGTATTTAGTTGATGATGTTTGAGGAAGAGTCAAAATTAGTATTAAGTGAGTATTAAGAATTCTTTAGTTCCTGCTTCAGTAAAAAAAGATAAGCTTTACTTAACATATCAAAACAAGACTAAATCTTGATTGGCATGCTCTCTAAACAACTGCTTATATCCTTTCATTCAGGCAGGTTTGAAGCATTTGAACTGACTCACTGCCTGGAATGCCTCCACTCAGCAGGCGTGCATTGTCTGAATCTGAGGGAGCGGATAGCATTTAGCATTAAGAGCCTAGTGCTGTGACCGTTCTGCATTTAAAAACTAATTAATCTTAGATTAATTTAGGAGCGTTTTTTATATTTGAAATCTAGCAAACCTGTTTACTGAGAAGTGGAGTAGAATTTACAATGAACACAATACACTGATGGTAATAGCTAAATGTGTCTGCACAACACAGGGCTCAACGCTAACTTTTTAAAGTGGTTGCTATGCTTGGAAACCAGGCATCAGCTTTTGGTTGCCAAAATTGACAATACGGTTGCCGTGTTTTAAACCTCTCCTATATTTGGAGAAATTAATTTCATATGTATGTTTCGACTTACATTAGCTGTTTACATTTGAATTACTAATGTTAACTAGCATTTTAGTTAGCAATAATTAGCCTGTGTCCATGTTATCTCCTTACATATACCTACACTCTCCGTCTCTGCAAGATTGGGAATGAGTGAGATTTCTCTTGGCACAGCTACCTGAAGACTTACAACTTTCGGACAGGTTGCTCACGTCACATTTACGTCTTCAAGCTCAGTTGGATGGAGGCTGCGCAGTAACGCTCAGCCTTTCACACCTCAGCATTTTAGCCGTGTTTAATCCAGTTACTACTGTAGCTAACGGTAGGCTAACGTTACCTGCTGCCAAGAGTAACATGTTATTAGGGTTTACTAGTGCGACATGCAGCGATGTTTCTGTTGCCTCCAACGTCTGTTTCGGAGCATCAGAGAGCAGCACAGACATGTGGCACCATAATGAGGTACCATAAAGTGGCACCATAATGAGGCACCGAAATCCGCGTTGCTATTCCGCCCGGTAGATTCCAGGCACTTTAGGCATTTTAACAAAAATTGCGTTGCCTGTATCTTTTCACGGCAAACGCGTGTGGAAAGCTGTCGCACAACAGCTGAAATGTGTTGCGCACAAACGTAGCTAGTGTTTAAACTTTACGGAGACAACCAAATAAAATACTGACTTTTGAAAAAAGATTTTCCAGTTTTGATTTGTTTTTATATATTAAAAAAATCTAATAAATTATATATATATATATATATATATATATATATATATATATATATATATATAAAACAGATGGTTGCCAAAGGGAGCAACCAGAGGCCATGAAACGGCTGCCAATTGACTCAATCTGGTTGCCAAGGGCAACCAGGCAATCGTTACTGTCGAGCCCTGCAATATGCCTTCAGGACAGGGACGTCTTCATGTCAAGATAAAAAAATGAAACTGAAAATAAGTGAAATGCAATGAGACGTTACACTGGGTTTTGCATTTAGCTCAATATCTTTTTTTCCATCACTAAATTGTTTGTCTTATCCCGCGACTCTGCAAAACAGCATAATAATCCTTGGTAAAGTAAACACCATACATAGCTGTAACCACCTGGAAAGTTTGTGGGGTTTTTTTTTAATTGAAAAATAAATTCAGACGAGCTCAGTAAGAAAATGTCACTCGCAGCTTTGACACAAATGCTCAGGGCACTTTTTTCTGCCAAATTGTTAGTGGCATATGACACGCAACCGTCTACTATCTTGGAAACATTTCCAAAGAACCTGCGTCATTCAAGCTCTTCAAAGTGCACACCAAGCTCGTCGAGAGGCATTTACTTTTTCCGCATGACCCTCTTCACCTGTATCTGAACTATGGTTAAGAGTTCACTCCCTTTGCTTTGAGTCAATATTTATTCAACATACAATAGGATTTGATCACTACAGTTTAAACTAAGTAGGGCTGCACGATTTGGAGAAAAAGTCATATTGCGATTTACAATACTGTGATATAATGGTATCATGTGACTACCAAGGAAAATGCACAAAATACAAAAAATTTGAAATGTGTATTGCTCAACTTAAACCTACAAAGTTAAATGACATTGAAAAGAAATACATAAACAAATGCAATGAAAATGAAAGCGATAACGGCAGGTGTGTTGAGTGAGTGACAGTGTGCGAGTGGTGAAGCAAGAGAAGAGAACAAATGCTTGTGAGCGTGTGTCGGACTTAACTAAGGGGCTGTGTGAGGGAAAAAAGATAGCAAGGAAGATGGAAAGTGAGTTAACAGCGAACAATAAAACAAGAAGCTTCTTAAGACACAGTGGCTTCATCTGTTAATACTGTCGGTAGAGTGAAGGGTGTTACAATGTGGAGACTGGAGGCATGCAGAGACTGTCATGCACACAGCACACCTTTTTGTTTACTCAAATCGTGCAGTTTTATAATGTTGGATAGCTCAGTGATTCTACAATTGTGAAAATGCTTACCAATGTCCTGTAAATTCTTATGGTTAACGGTGAAATTATCCAGACTGGTGAAAGTAAAAAGAGTAAAAGTAGCTTTACAAGCAAATATATGAACAAATGATGCTCAAGAGTGACTAGTGATGTCAGGGATTATTACATGCAAATATATAGGCTATACTGCTATAACAAAATTGTCACTTAAGTTTTTGTTATATCTAAGATAGCTCTAAAGTCTGCGAATTTAATCCAATACACTTATACTAATATTCAGCAAATATCTCTTCCCGTTCCGCTAGCTGTCCTTTCTGTGTATGCGCTGGAAAAGAATCCGGTGTTCATACACAGCTTTTGTAAATGGAAAACAAACAACGTGGCTAAGACCGAACAACACTGTTCTGTTTGTGTTCGTGCACAGGACAGAGGAGAGGCCATGGATGGATAAAGAGAAAGACAGTGGGAGCGAGAGGCACAGTAAATCTGGCACATGCCAACGTTCTGAAGGAGCACTGACAGGAGGGGTGTATGATATGTTTTATATGTATTAGTTTGTGCATTGAGTTCAAATATCAACAATCTTCCTGGCAGAAAGGTAGACTCCACGTTTAAGCACAACATTATTATTATGGTTTGAATTTTGTTTGGTCATTTCTTAAACAACAGTAGTAGTGGGAGCAGGACGAGCAATTTTGCGAACGTGTGAGCGATGTGTTATTGCCTTTGATTATACCGCAAAAATGGCCCATGTCAACCGTTTAAATAAGGCTTTATTATCTTAATTCACTGGTTATTGCTCAGTGTAATGTAATGCCAATAAACACTTGCCATGTGAAATCCATCTTGGTTTCGTCAAACAGATCAACCCTCAACTTTGGTATATCAGGCTCTCTTTTAGTCTGAATCATTGATGCTTACCTACATGAAACACTCCACTTAATAGTCTATTACTTGCCAAAGAAACATGAACGAAAAACATGAACATGATCCTTAGTCAGAAAACTACAATAACCCGGCTGAAACATGACTATTAAAACTGAAGGCATCCTGCAACTTAAAGAGAACAACATACAGTCATTGCCATGTATCACTTGATAACAAGAAAAGTCCAAAATGACCCCCAACCCTATTGAGTCATCATAGGGATTTCTGTACTGTGTAATAGTTTTCCATATACACTACCGGTCAAAAGTTTGGGGTGACTTAGAAATTTCCATTCCACTCCATTACAGACAGAATACCAGCTGAGATCAGTTGCATTGTTTTGTTTTTAACCAGGGCAGCAGTTTTCAGAATACATTATGTGCTTACATAATTGCAAAAGGGTTCTCGACTGTTGTAGAAAGAAGTGGCTGATCTTTATCAGCAACCATTCATCTCATGTTCCAAAGGCACATTCTGTTTACTAATCTGATATCATTTTAAAAGGCTAACTGAGAAAACGTTGGACAACCCCTTTTGCAATTATGTAAGCACATAATGTAATCTGAAAACTGCTGCCCTGGTTAAAAAACAAACAAACAATACAACTGATCTCAGCTGGTATTCTGTCTATAATGGAGTGGAATGGAAATTTCTAAGTCACCCCAAACTTTTGACCGGTAGTGTATCAGTCACAATCTAATTCCTCAGAGAGCAGTCTTCGCTAAATTTGACACTGGAGTATCTGACTGTCTACAAATAGAAACATGCTAACCTATAGCTTACTACTCTCAACCTCTAAATAAACCTACGCACTCACCAGAGCATGAGCTTTGATACATGCTGTGGCCAACTGTGAACGTAAATGAGGCCAGTTGATGACAAATTAAATAGTATGATTCATAAATTGGGTTCCTGTGCAGATGCTTAGGTTAGCAATGTTAGTTTCTTTTGAATCTATCTATGCATTACATAACTCAATACTTACTGTCTCTCATTTGAACTCTTATGGATCCATCTCACTAACTTGGATTTGTACTGTTTATGTTACTGCTCCATATATTATTGCTATGCAAAGCACTTACCCTGCTGTGAAAAATGTTATGCCAATGAATTCCATTGCCTTTTTGAGAAGTATTACTGTTACACTATTCCAAGACTGACTAATTTCCAGACCAATATTATACCTCACGGCAAAGATGTGTGCCAGATCTCTGAAATTAAATGGCCTTAATGAGCTTCACCTCCACTGGACTATATAGCCACATGAGAGCTTAACTTACATCCTAGAGAACAAAAGCTGAAGAACACATGCATGAGGTCAGGACACAGTGAGTAGCATATTTTTCTGCTGTGTGAGCAACAGTACGGAGGGATAAAAAAAGAGCTGCTGATGTCCGATTAGATTTGGGCTAATTAAACTGGCAGATTCTGGAAGAGCCTTCAAACGACTTACTTTCAACAAGCTTCTATTTATAAAAGGAAAGCAGATTTGATTATAAACTTACAGGTCTTAGCTGAAGACACCATTAGCTCTTGCTCTGGGTAGGGTTAATGAAAAGAATACAACTGCTTAAATGCGGTAGCATCTGCACATAAACAAACCAGAGGATTGCTTTGATTCCTTTTTGACTTTGCACATGAAATTAATTTCAATAACCAAAGGGAGATGGAGGTGATAAAGACAGAATACAAGGAATATTGTAAAGCATGTGGTTAATTCGGACAAGGACCACTCTGTTTTGAGAGGGCAGCCCGACAATCCTTTACAATTACTTGTTGTCGTCCTGGTCTGGAACAAGGCATTGCTCATTTTCCAAATATCCAGGCTGGAAAACCACACTGTACTACTACTGCAATGTACAATAGATGTGTCAAAGCCAAAGAAAACATGCACCCACTCCTCCGTCTGGAATGGACAAACAAGTCACCACAACGTCTCAACAGAACATGTGCACGATGTGCCCTTTGCTTGGCTGCAGAGGAAACGGTTATACTGAAGCCACAGAGCAAAACCTAAACAGGAAGTGAAGAGAATTTCACAGTGAGCTGCGTCACAGGGAGCACAAGACATCAGAAAGAAGAAAAAAAAACCTCTCTCTGCCATGATGACACACTGACCACGTTTACATGGACCACGTTAGTTTGAATATGGACTTTTATTACGAACCCTAAAACAGTATTTCAATTTAGGTTGTTTACTTTGGTTGCTTAAAAGAACTTGACATTAGCAGTTACCTAAGGAAGTTTTCCTCACCACCCGAGGTTTCTGCCTAAAAGGGAGTTTTTCCTCGCCACTGTCGCACTAAATGCGCGCTCTTGGGGGAATTACTGGAATTGTTGGCTCTTTGTAAATTATAGAGTGTGGTCTAGACCTACTCTATCTGTAAAGTGTCGTGAGATAACTCTTGTTATGATTTGATTCTATAAATAAAATTGAATTAAATTTAGGCAGAAACGCGTCTCATGTGGGCTTAAGATTTCCCTAGGCGCTTCTGTGCTAACCCTAACCAAAAACTACATCACCTGGGTCATGTGATCTTGCAGTCACATGCTTCTGCCTCATCTCTCTGTTCAACGTGCTAAAACACCAGGGCGCAACGTGAGCTTTTGCTTTAACAGTTTAAAATGACATGCATCGGAAAAGCTCAAGTTTAGGGTTGGGTACCAACCTAATCACGTCGGTACTACCGAGTCACAATTCACGTTAAATCAACCCATGCCACATTTCTGTAAATTAGAGAGCATCTGGGTGAGATAGTAGTAACGTAAGCCCATTTCACACATGCACTGCAAACCGGAAATTATCTGGACATTACCCAGTGGAGCTGTATGTGAGAACGCAAATGCCCGAATCAGTTGGATCAGACATCAAATGGTCTTTACCCAGCCTGCTCATGGGTACAAAGACCGTGTTATCTCTGATTGAGCCCATGTGTGAATTGAGCAGCTTATTGTGTGGAGAATTCACAGCCAGCGAGTGGGCATGGTGATGACGTTTCTATCATGCGGCTCGCCAAAAACAAAAGAAAACAAACATCCGAGGGTGAATAAGAAGGGCGACTTAAACAAGGAGGCAACACAAGTGTATAGCCTAACTGATGAGATGACGAGATTCGAGAACTTCTGTCGGTAATGGCCGACGCCGAAATCAGACAAATTCAAGGAGCAGCAAGAGACTCGGTTGTTGTTGACCAAATTACGAACCGGCTACGTGACCGCCACGTCATGCCCTGCCTCGTGCACGCGCTACCCAGCGCCACCCCCTGCCTAAACAAGAGTATTTCCTGTAAGTGAGAATGTGTCTGGTCTGTGAGTGACATTGTCCAGAGTTGATATGTGAAAACGGCTTTAGAGTAAATATTATCAAATGTTAATGTTGATATTTGGTTATATCATCCATTCCTTTAGCATAGCCTGATTAATCACCGAAACAGCTCTCACCACATCATCAGTTTAGCAAAGGTATTATGTTTTAAACTGCTCTTTTTACCATTAAACATGGGAGTAGATTAAAATGGAATCTATCATCAAACAGTAGGATTGCCATCTATGTCACAAACTGCTGTTTACATGTGCTTCAATAATGCACGTTGGAATATTCAATATGTTTTACAGCCACCGTGCTTACTCCGACTGAGCTGGTATCCATTAGTGTACTCAGAATTTTATTTTACTTGGCAATTTCTTTGAGTAACATGTCTGGTAAATACTGCCGGTATTGAGTTGCTGTCTAAAAGGGAAGAGGTGATGTTTATTCTTGCTTTAATTATTAAACATAACAGCAGTATTATCACTCCTGCATGTCCAAATTAAAATATAACATTATTAAACTAACACTTCCACACACAGTATACTTCATATACAACTGCACACACAACTCAAACAACCTAAACCTTGATCCACCTGACTACAAATGTTGTGCTAGCTCACAACTAACCTGCCATAAATGAGTTCATGACCTTAGGCCTCCCCCACCCATGATGTGTCAACCAGGAAAAACAAGTTGATTGCTTTGTCCTTGTCATCATGTTCCAGGTATACCCTGCTACATACATGTAGTAGTGATATTCCTAATCGTTACTTAACTTACTTAACAGTGGACTTATGATGCATTTTCTGGCCCTTCCCCCAACTGTGGCACGTAAAATGGCTTCCTAGAAAAGCACATCAGCTGTGCTTTTGCTAGTCCAAGCTAGACACATAAGCTATTTTGTTGCCTTCATATTTATTCAGTCATTTTCAGTCATTAGGATTTTGACTTTAGACAGCTAGGAGTGGCACTGAGAGCCATGCGATTTAATAAATGCAGGATTCGATGTGCAGATGCTAACAGGACAAGTAACCAAAAGTTTTTGCTGGTCACTGTTTGAAAACCGAAGACTGATATGGGCCTAGGATTAGTTAACTTGTCCTGTTTACGGCAGAGAAACTGCAAGCAAGTAAAATAATTGTTGCTCGTATTTTAACTTTAAGAGTTCATCTAACGTTACAGTTTAATCACGAAGCTGAAGTGGATGAGTGCTATGCATAACAAACTGCAAGCAGCTTCTGTTTACCGTTTGCACTTAACAAATGTCAACTATCAAATAATTAACGCCGTGTCGATAACACAAATTACTATTAACTAACTTAGGCGTGCAAGGTATGTTAACCATGGCAAAACAGAGACAACACAAACATCAGACGTCATGACCTATTAGCCAACATTACACGAACAAAAACATGATCACCAACACGATATTCGTCTTACTTTTCGAGAACGGGAAGCCACAGCACGAATACAATTAACATTTAGCGTTATCGTCATTTTTAACAATCAATGTTTGCCGAACTCAAAAGTAACTAAAATGTTTGCCGTAATCGGAACTCAAAAGTAGCTAGCTAACGTTTCAATGTCTGCCCGTTGAGCAAAAAGCTAACACGCTACCTACAGGACTAGCTACCTGTATCTAGCTATGCTTTAGCATTAACGTTATGTTCGCTAGCCAAATCTACTAGTAGCGTTTTGGGGCTAGGCTAACGGCTAGCTACCTATGAAACCATTGGAAATTTCAGCGGAAATGTACATTAACATTCTCTCAAAATGTCAGATAACCACTTATTACAGTTAATCACCAAATAACGCATTTTGTGATATTCACCATCCTTACCTCTTGTCTTCTTTTTAGGCCCAAACCATTCTAGCTAACGTTATTGGAAAGCTCTTTTCTCTTTGTCTTTTCCAGTTACACGCAAAATGGACTCAGCAAAACGCTGTAACAGCTAAAATACTAAAACCGAATGGATGGTATCCATATTTTCCTTAACACGCAAATGCGCATCGAGTGGAAAACAAAATAAATTCATTTTGTTTTTCGTTCATTTTATTATCCCTGAACATAAGTGACTGATAGGTAGGCTGCTAGCTAAGTTAAGCAGCCAGCAGGTACCACAGACAGGACTGGATGCACGGATGGCAGCAAGCGGTGCTGCCTTCACTTGCTGTCGGGAATATCTTAAGCCAACCACCTAACCAAGTAAACGTGAAGTTTTGTTTTGTAAACGTGACAGGGAAAGTAGATACGTTTGGAGCACTACGGACGATGGACCATTTGAAAATAACACTGACTGTAGCTCAGGTGGTATATACAAGTTGAGAGAATATTTTATTTTGACAGCGGACCAGTGGCGGACTCAGGCTATCTAAAGGGCAGGGGCAAAAACAAAATATTAAAAAGGGCACCAACTGCATGCAGTGTGGCATCATAGACTGTATAAAAAAAGACTATATACTATATACTGTGGCACCAGCGCACAGAACAAGTTTTCTAGCATGTAGGGCAGCCGGTATGGCACTGCCTCATGTTTTCTCAATTTTCGGGTGACACTGGATGGTACTAATTCACATTTTCTCTACTGGAAGGGCACCCTAGGCATCATCATGTTTTCTCTACTGGAAGGGCACCTTAAGAGGGCACTTTATAATGTTTTATTTACTGGAAATGCACCCTTTACCATGTTTTATCTACCATAGAGGCATCCAAGAGGGAACTTTTGCGGCGTTTTTTTTTTTTTTTCAAACATGGGGGCACTAAGATATGGTAATTCCCACGTTGTGAATGCAACATTTGTGTGACGCACAGGTTGCAGACTTTACGGTCAGGACCGAATAATGGAGAGCGTTTCATTGTTCCCCTCTCTTATTTTAAATATACAAATGAACTGCTAAATACCGTTGTCCCACGTCTCTTTGTGTCAACAGAAAAATATGTTGTAAATTCAGATACACACTTAATGTATTTTTCTGGATTCTTGGTGTTTGGTTTTAGACTTCTAGCACGGTGGCTTAGTGGTTAGCACTTCTGCCTCACAGCAAGGAGGTTCTTGGTTCGAATCCAGGTCGTTTCGGGCCTTTCTGTGCTGAGTTTGTTCCATGTTCTCCCCGTGTCTTCGTCGGATTACTCCGGATGCTCCCGTTTTCTTCCCACCATAAAGACATGCATGCTAGGTAATTAGGACTACAGTTGAAAATTAGCCGGCTGGCTAACACTGGCGCATTTACAGAAATGTTGATTAATGTGCATTGTCCTAATCAAATAAACTTACAAACTTGAACTTTGTCATATTTGAGTTGAGTTGAATGATTAGTGTATGTTAAATTCTTAAGATCTCATTTCTTCAAAATAAGCTATTCCCCAAAAAGTTTAGTAGTGTTTAAGCACATTAAGACATTTGCAAATTAGTTAACAAAAAAAGAATTTATTTTCATTTTATTCTCAAATGCATATATGTAAAGTCATTATTTTCTCTTTAGCAAAATAAAACCTTTTACAATAGCAAATATGCAAGAACCTTAAAAACAAAAACACACCAACTTTATTTTACAGGGAACAAGCAACTGCGATTTTATACCAACAAGACCTTCTCACTAATTTAAAATGTAATAAACTTGTATTCCGTATCCTTTAAAAAGGATAGCACATATCAATGTCTTATCGATTCTAGATATGGCGCGGCTTTATTGAGGTTGTGAGCTGTACAGATTAAGTTTGACTAAAAATATACTTTTGTACAAAATCACAAATTCAACATGAATAAGCACATTAGTTTTCTCAGATATTTTCAATTCACATCCTCAGTAGCACTACAAACTCGAGAAAATATCACATTAATAAAAGTAACGGGAAATGTGTTTTGAATACAGAACATGACAATGGCCAACCCAAAATGTTCTTTTCTCTCTAATTTATATTTTTTGCTAAAACTGTACAAGCAGTTTCATAGCCCTAAAAGTGTCCTATCCATCCAACCAACTAAAATGAATTAAGAGAAAAACTTTGTGGACAGCTAAAATGTACTTAGGGAAACAAATAAACAAGAAAACCCACTTATTCCAACATATTTATTTATTTCTTCTTTTTCTTCTTCCTTGGAGGTCCTTGATCTGAATCGCTGCTGCTTTCTGAGTCTGAGCTGTCTGAGGACGAAGAGGAGGAAGAAGAGGAAGAAGAGGAAGATGACGAAGAGCTGTCGCTGTCACTGCTGCTGTCACTGTCATCTGAAGAGGAGCTGGAGGAGTCGCTGCTGTCTGACGATGAGTCACTGGAGGAGCCATCTGAATCACTGCTGCTGTTGCTACCATCTTTAGCCCTGAGAGCAAGTGGCACAACACAAAAGGGAAAAACATGAATACAGAACAGCGTGTATTGTGTCTCACGCTGTACCTGTTAGTCAAATTCCTTGTGTTACTTACTTGGTAATAAATCCTTTTCTGATTCTGATTCTGTTATTGATTCTGATACTGACTGTTGCAGTGTCACTACGCAAAAGGAGAAGAGAGGACAAAAATGCTCCGTTTGTTGAAAGTAAATGACATGTCTATGATGTTACACCTGCCAATCTGCAAGGTTTTTGTTTAGTTGTTTTATTTTCTTCACTGAAGGTTGTATAGACCAGTGTAATCACACCAAAGGAAAAATAAATCATATTAGTCTCCCCCATCAGTGAGTCGGGGAGTGACACTTTAGTGCTTAACGGTCATTGATGTGATGTTTGACACATCACTTCCCACAGTCACCAGCCTCTGATACCTCTTGGCTGATAGCATATGCCCCTCCCACCAACAGACCAAACATGGCCTGGCACACTAAAACAAATAAAGCAATTACACATGACAACACCCGAATTTCCACACTGCTAAGTTATACACGTTATTGTAGGCCCAGTATATTACGCAACTAAATTTTATACAATATATTTAGTGGGGGGGTCCCTGCTTGTCTCTTTCAGGTTAGGGGTCCTTGGCCTAAAAACGTTGAAGACCTGTGTTATAATGTTTTGGTGGCATTTTTGTAGTCGATAGCCACAAGTCAATTTTCAACCCGTTATGATGTAAGTCAGTGTTCTGGGGGAGGAGGCGGCACACACTAAACTAAAGTTGAACAGGCCCTTTGTCATAGCAGAAATCTTAGCAATGACAAACACAGGTGCAGCTAATAACATTAATTGCTGCATAGCACTGCAATAACTGCGGGAACTAAGCCAACGGTTATTAGTTCCACCTGTGCTTTCCCTGCTACGACAAGTCAAAATGTCTGCTGTGAAAACGGCCTACAAAATTGATTCATTTGGAAACGATAAAAAGAGAGAAAAAGAAAAAGAACGCCCAGATGCTGGCAAAGCTATCAAGAGGGTTGGGGAGGGGGGTTAAATGTTTAAAAAGTACAGGCTTTTTCCTGAAGACATTCTGACATGTCAAAGGAGAAAAAGCAGAGGTGTAAATAATAAAATGAATGAAGGCTGAATTCCATTTAGCCGTTTCAGTTTCAGGGGCCTGGTATTGTGCATGCTGGCTACTGGGACACATTAAATCAACAGTAAAACACACAAACAAACTAAATGAGGATAACCAAGCAAGTTTTACGTATTATGATGTATTATAACGCATTATAAAATTGATTACTATCAGCGCACTTGACCTTTTTAAAGACATGTACAAACACATTGTGATTTTTAGAAGCAGACATTGACAGTACTGGATAAGTAACTATCACTATTGTAATATGATTCAACAGTAGAATTGTTTTACTGCTGGTCTATAGTCTTGCATTGCCAGACCTGCTGTCCCTCCACAGCGCTGCGGAGGAGGGTCTGGCGAGTCCACACAGCATTCTGGAAACTCAAACCAATCGCAATTGTCCATTTACAAGTCGGATTTTCATTGTTTTCATTAGCTCTAACCACGTTAGCCATTGTTAGCAATGCCAGTCTATAACAACGCATTACGCCGTTTTTTTTGGCATACAAACAGCGTAACAACATGTCCACAGACATGACAGCGCTGCGTGTACGACTGATTTAGTGAGACACAAATGTGTTATAACTGAAGAAGTGCTTATAACTGTATGTTACTACTGCTATCACAACTGTTGGTGCACGGAGCAGCCATGTCGGATTTTTAGCTCGGGGTACTCGGTGGTTACCCAAGTTCAGAGTGCGGAAATCCAAGGTCAGGGGGCGTGTTTCTGACTTTGACCTCGGAAAATCGGAGTTCCGAGTGCAAATGGAACGCACTATTAAAGTGCTCATATTATGCTTTTTGGCTTTTCCCCTTTCCTTTATTGTGTTATATATCTTTTTGTTGTTATGTTATAGGTTTACAAAGTGAAAAAGCCCACAGTCCACCCCAAAGGGACTTACCATCTCCAACAGAAAACCCTGTTCACAAACTGCTCCAAACAGCTCTATTGTTGTCCAGCTTTTACTTCTGTGACAAACGCGCATCACTTTATAACACACGTTATAATGCTCGCCCTCATACTCTGCTTGTGACTGGCTAGTAGTCTTTACCTAGGTACTGCGCATGCGCGTCTCCCAACAAAGATGGAACAGAAGTGCGATGTCTCACTCTGTAGCTAAAACAGAGAGCTCAACACACAGGGTGAACAGAGGAGCTGCAGCAATGTGCAGTATGACAAAAAATGTGGTGTTTTTTTGAAAATGAAAGCATGTCAACTCATTCTGGTACAACCTCTAGCATAATATGAGCACTTTAAACAAGTGGCTCATAGTCATCAATAGTCTCCACTAGAGGGAGCTGTTACATCACATTTCAGTCAACTATGTTCAGATAGACCTCTACAGTTTGGGCCTTGAATCAAGAGTGGAACAGTAATGCTGCAAAGGTCATGACATCTACCCATCCATAAACACCACTTGATCACAGTGTCATCCCGACATCCTTTCCTAGGCAGATTCTCACAACAATTCAAACGATATCTATCTATCTATCTGACAATAGGCCTTTCCCAATTCCCAGTTTGTTCCTGATTCCTCTCCTCCTCACGATTTACTTTAATGATTAGAGAGGCAGCTTTCAGTAATTGCAAACATTTCCATGCGCACAGTAATTTCACTGCAGCTAATATCGTGGGACATTTAAGCAGCAAAACTAACTGTAGTTACTGACAGAGGAAACAGAATTAAACCTTTAGCTTCTGAAATAAAAATCATAAGAGCCTCCGCGATGTGCTCTACTCGAGATAGGTATTCGTGCACCTTCAAGATGGCGCGCTGAAATCGATTTCCGGGTCACAAGCTGGAGGATTGAGGAGCGAGGAGGTACAAAATCGGGAATTGGCAGAGGGCCAATATGTGAACAATGACCCAAACAGACAGACTCCTCACCAGTCAGTAGAACTGAAGGAGCCTCTTGGATGTGTGGTGCAACATCTTCAAGACTAAAACGTTCAATGAAGTTACCTTCAAACTAATTTCTATTGCTGGTTTTCTAATATAAAAGGTTGCATTAAGGGCGTCGTCCTGAAATAGTTACTTGACCTCGGTAATAAGAAAAGCAATGTAAAAGCCTTCTTGTATTTGTTCAGTTTTTTACTTTTATACCTCTCTGTATGACTACTACTACTTCCTTGCTAATAAACACGTAAATAAATGTTCTATTTATATTAAAATTTAGTGGATTACCACATTGTCAAAAATGGTTCAGACTTACAGAATTTTTTTTTTATACCACCTAAAAACACACCACCAAAAATGTAACTGAGTAAATGTATAATTTGGCCAAAGGGGCAAAAAATAATTATATATATATATATATATATATATATACATACATACATACATACATACATACATACATACACACACATCCTACTTACTTCTTTTTCATTTTCTTCTCACTGGAGCCTTCTGTTCCTGGTCTGTAAAGAGAATAAAAGCAACAGCTTTAGTGAAAAGATTCAGCCGGATGCATGTATTTTCCGTTTCCTTCTGCTTTCTTTGTGTTGGAATTTTAAATTTGGGGGGTTCATGAGGACTATGGTTAACTGCTCCTCAGATCTCTGCAGGGTAAATTGAGACAGCTAGCTAGACTATCTGACCAATCTGAGTTCTCTCTCGCACGACTATTTTGCAGCAGCTCTGTGCAGAGTTTAGCGCCGCCCAGGACGATTCTGATTGGATTAAAGAAATGCCATTAAACTAGGGCACATTTTCCTCCTATCCTCGAAATCTGTGTGGAGTAGCCAGATCCTACTTCAGCGCGCTATGGAGGAGGGTCTGGCAAAGCGAGACTTGTTTTTGTACAGTGACAGTTTAACAATATAGTTGAGTAGAATGATACCGAAGCTCCAAAGCTAGTTTCACTACTGTGAAGCACAATGTTTCAATACATGGCATCGGCGCGTGTGTCCAATGAGTAATACCACGTGACTGATGACGTCGGACGCTTCAGACATCACAGGTGCTTCGGTTGAGCGCTTCATTCAGTTTTTAAAGTTAAAAGTTTTAGCTAAACTTTAGTAAGCTCAGAAGAGAATAAATTTCAGAAATATGGCAGTGTACGCTAGAAAGACATAATCGTAAGTATGATATCATTTCCACCTGACACCAAGTAACAATGCTATAAAATGAATAAGCTCATTTAACGATGATCATTCTCCAATCGCATCACATTTCATATGAAAGGTTACATAAATATCAACCATCAAGTTAAAAACACATGAGCCCACAGTGGACACTGGACCTAAACTACACCAAGTATGTACATTACGGTTTTGTGTCGGCAAAAATATTTTATATGTAGCACTTTCGGACAATGCATTAAATAATTATTTTACTGTAATATGTTGCACAATACCATCTTAATTTAATGCCACGTTTAGGATAAAAGTTTTACAGATTTAATAATAACGCAAGCTTGTTGAACTTTTATCACACACACACACAAAAACTATAAATAACAGAGATATGTAGTGCTATGGCCCGTCTTAGAGGGCTGCTATGCGTTTTGCAAGCCACCAGGTGTCACTGTGTTTGGAGCCCCAAAGCTTTGAATCTTTTTCTGGTACAAACAATGAAAGCTTCATCCAGACTCCTTTAACTCACTGTTAAAGCGGTGTGTTTTCTACAGTGGCTCCATTTTTATATATGGCTAAATTGTTTAGTGTGGGTCAGAAACTGCTGAGTGTTGTTCCTGCTCCATGGTACACCGAGTCTTAAAACATGACATCTCAGCTTAGTCCGACACCCTCACTGTTCCTCTGATGAGTCAAATTCCCTGACTGACTAAGACAACCGTGAAATTCAATCTGGTCGCCCACCTCGATCCAAACCGTTTAGCAGAGCAACTGTAAACCCAAAAGTCGTTAACACCGCCTTCTCTGCATATTTAGTGCCTTCTGGCCCCATGATTACTGAGCCAAAAAGGCAGACACAGAAAACTATTTGGCCCTTGAAGTGAACAAGTGAAGCTCTCGTCTTCCTCACAAACTGTCACTGAACGCCAGAAACTCACCAAACTGAAAGTAAACTTCGGTCATTATCCGTATATATCCCGATGTTAGTTATCCAAAGTTGCTGCCAAATGTCATTATATTCTACACCTTCCACAGCTCACTATTGGGTGCACATGCAACCACAGCGTTGCCAGTAAGAAAATAAAATATCTCCAGATTCCTTTAACAAGTCTCCTGGTTTGTAAAAGAGCCCCACTGGGTCACCCAATAGCACTTTGACAATCACTCGTGTGTTCTAGTAGCATAAAATAGAATCAGTGAAGACCTGCCTTTCTGGCATTAGTAGTGCACTGATGAAGACGCCTTACCCAGTGATGCTGAGGGGTTGGTTTTCATTCTCCTTGAGTTTCTTTTTCATCTCAACTGTTCTTGACGGCCTGTGCACATATTTCCGCTTCCCTGTGCATTCGTAGGTCCAGTGTCCCATCTCCAAACACTTCTGGCAACGCACATGTTGTTTGTTTGCCTCTCTGCACAAAATAAAACGGACAACTCTGAATGAGGATAGACGATGACAGTCACTACATCTATAAAGAAAAAACATATCACTGTTGCAGCTACATTTCCTTGTTATCAATTTAGAGGTTAAAGAAGTACTTCTTGGCAAAGTACAGCTTTGAAGCTTTTGGGGGTGGCAGTAGCTCAGTCCGTAGGGACTTGGCTCGGGAACCGGAGGGTCGCCGTGCAGACCAAGTACGCGTGTGGACTGGTAGCTTGAGAGGTGCCCTTGAGCAAGGCACCGAACCCCCAACTGCTCGGGGCGTCTGTGATGGGCAGCCCCGTCACTCTGACATCTCTCCATTAATAGGTCCCGGGCATGTGTGTGTATTTCGGGCCTGTGTTTTAATGTGTGTAATAACTAACAACAGAGTGAACAAATGTAATTTACCCTTGCAGGATCATGAAAGTATGCCTTAATCTTAGCTGGTACAATGGTTGGAAGGTTGAAACCTATCAATGTTTTTGAAGATGCCTGCTAAATGTTTTAAATCAAACAATCTACAGTCTGTCTTTTCACATCCTGGAGTATGTGAATGCATGTTTATCCAACAAGTCCTGACACCTAAACAATAGAGAACATTGTTAATACATTACTAACTCATGTGTATGAATATGGTCTAATCTCCCATCCCTATGGTTAAAATTGGGGTTAGCGAGTCTACTCTGCAAAAGTTGGGAATACATTCAGGCCATGGTTAAGGTTTTTGGAAAAGTCATGGGGGGAAAAAAAGATGACTTCCAAACTATCCATCTAACCACCACATTGTCCACAAACGTGTTATTCCATTTACATGTACTGGTACGGATAAATTAAAACTTTGAATTGTTTTAGAGATGTCTGTAATATTTTTTATGCTGTGTTTTGTTGCGTGTCTAATCTGTGTTCTTATATATTCTGCTGTACTAATGCCTCTCTTGTAAATGAGATTTGATGACAATGAGATTACCTGATTAAATAAAAGGGAATAATATTAAGTAAGAATAACTCATCCATGCCGTTCTAATACTTTCCTAACGTAAGAGAGTTGAATTCCTTTTCTCTTAGGTCCTAAAAGAGGGCGGAGGGGGCCATTGTGTCCTGGCTAACAAACAAATGAACCATGTCCGAATGGTAAACAGGATTTTCTTTGTTGGCGTTTCACATGCAAATATGAATATGAATATGAAGGCAAGGTCCAGTTTCTTTCTTCAGTAATATACAACTTTAATAATGCAGGCAGAGCGCTCTATAAATACACATATAATTCCATAGTGCTGTAGAAGTCATCATTTTAAAAACCCGCTTTAATGATCCTGAACCAAGCCAACATTAACTACATGTCCAGCTCTATTTCCAACGTGGGAATGTTATGATCACACATGTGATATATGTCGAT
Source organism: Sander vitreus (assembly GCF_031162955.1). Classification (NCBI taxonomy): domain Eukaryota; kingdom Metazoa; phylum Chordata; class Actinopteri; order Perciformes; family Percidae; genus Sander; species Sander vitreus. The sequence continues at coordinate 10,799,719 of NC_135867.1, forward strand.
ATAACAAGATATAACAAATATATTAGTCGACAACGTGTATCTTACACGCAGTTATTATTGTTACTTGACATATGTTGTACTATAACCTCGATTTTGTTTTACTTTCGCCGGTTATTTAGTTATTAAAACATATCAGGCACGATTTAAAGACTAATACACGTTTGAGGACAGAAAACAGTCCATAATCGTTGTGTACTGTAGAGAAAGACCGCGGCGCATTTGTGCTCCATTAATCAGTCATGCTGGGACTGGGTTCGTAATTTACTTCCTACATCTAACAAGAAACACCATGAGCTCAATGTTATTTGTGTTTTAAAAGACCGCCATATTCCCAAAACGATGAAAACGGTGCAGTTTTATCTAGTTATGTGAAATATACTTACGCCTGCCGTCTAGCTATTATTCTATGCATGGGAGTCGCCATGTTGCAGTTTACTTTTTCTTCTTCATTGGTTTCGTAGCAGTACCTATTTCCGGCAACCTTAAAAGCGGCGAAGTTCCTCCCCTTCCGGTGGACCTCATGGGACTTTATTTGAGGAGCCTCTCGCATTTGTTGAATTAATTATTGCATAACACATGTAGGCTACATACAGATACATAAAACAGGATTGTTGTTTATGTATAACTCTGAATGTAAATGTCAATTGGATGTCCCTGCATAACCTAATAAACAAATTGGGGGGGAATACAGGATTGTTGTGGAGCTCAAAATGTTTAGCCTACTGTAGGCTACAGGTGTTAGTCTGTGCACATTAGAGTAACATTACATGTAAAATAACAAACCAAAGTAGATAAGTGACAATTCCTAATTATTTTCCATAGTTTTAAACTAGCCTGTATTCTACAACAACAGACTAATAGAATTCCTGAAATTCAGGCGCCACTGTTGGCAACAATGATCTACTGCATCTATGTATTTTATGAATAACCCGTCAACCCGTTTAGTGCAATTCATTTTCTTACCATTCATGGGCCAAAAAGATGTTTGAGGAAAATAATGGTTATATTTTAGCCTATAGTTCATTTTGACAGTAATGCGTTTTTAATGAAAACAAATGCAAGAGTTGACACAGTGGGTGCTTTAGTACACTAAATGATCACAAATCACAAACCTGTACTGTGTATTCCAATGCAATACAAAAGCCCAGATACTACGTTTTTGATGAGGCACAGTTCATATTTTTGTCCTTGTTGGATTATATTGCTTTAATTCCATTACAATGCAAATATGACCAGTCTAACAAGGAATTCAGGTAACATTTTTAATTAGTTTGAAAATTTCAATAGCTGTAACGGCTGTATCTTCTCATAAATGCTTTCTTAAATTGATTTACATTACAAAAAATGGATCTTCCTTAAAAGCAGATATTAAGCAGTAATTTAGCCTACACATAATTTTGGTCTCTTGGCTTTATTTCCATATCTTCAGATACAGTGCTGTGCATCTGTGTAAGCAACACAGTGCTCCCACCCACCATTCAAGTCATTACACCCACCTATATTTACTTTTTGTCAGAGGTACAAGGACATATCATTGTCTCGCAATTCTTTTTCATGGGTTCTTAAACAGTATTTTAATCCCACCAACAAAGCATGTTATAGGCCTACTTTATGTTTTATAAAAACACATGAGTATCTAAAATGTTGTATATCCTTCACATTTTGCTTAATTTACAAAGGTAGAATAAACTCAAATAAACAAGTACTTATTACTTATTGAGGGGTGAGAGAGAGAGAGAGAGATGCACAGCAACCACAATTACAATATAAATGACTAATAATAATCATAGCAATGGGTATAATGGAATGATATGACGAACAGTAGCAATAATAATAGCAGTAATGATAATAGAATATGACGAATAATAACAATAGTAGCAGTGGGTAAGTAACACAAAATTTGCCAGTGCAACACAGATGTCTTCTTACTTTATAGTTTTATTTTTTAATAAAAGGTGCATAACAGTGACTAATGTTTCGACGTAAGGTTACATCTTCATCAGAGTCCTTGGAGAGAATGGGCAATGAAGCCCTTAACAAGAATCATCAACAGGTGTGATTGTGCGTAAAAGGGGCGTTGGCTACCTGAAGATACACCCATCTCAACCAAGGTGCTACATTCATTAATCAGTCATTAAAGGGCAAATGCCCACAAACAGGTCAAAAGTATTAAAAACAATGTTGATAGGTAACAAGCATAACATGTTCACAATACAGTAGCAGTGGGTATTGAGAAGGACCACAGCAGCAAGCGCAGCCTCGATCCAGATGCCACCCCAATCAAATCAAAGAGGAGCGTTCTAAGCTTTCACTTAAATGTGTAGACGTGTCTGCCTCACAAAACAAAACTGGGAGCTGGTTCCACATGAGAGGAGCTTGGTAGCTGAATGATCCCCCTCCCATTTTACTTTTGGAAACTTTATAGGAACCACAAGTAACTCTGAATTCCGGGAGTGCAGTGTTTTAGTGTGATGATAGGGTATTATGATGTGCTGCGTATTGTCTCATTTCCGGTGCTTCTGTGTTGCTCACATGGTAGCAAACTACAACAATGTAGTAAATCATAGCCAATTACAAAAGTTACAAAATTGTAAAAAATGAATGTGTAGCTGTGGTTTGTTCACTCAAACGTTTAAACTGTGTGGTAGGCTTGTATATGACTTCATACTTTCGACACCCTCGTGCAGCACAGTCTATTTTTGTTTTCCCACCTAGTGAGTTGATCCCAAGCATGATCAAAACAATCAGTCAATGGTTTCCAGGGTTGGGTAGTAATGGATTACATGTAATCTGGATTACGTAATCAGATTACAAAAATCAGGTAACTATAATCAAACCAGATTACAATAAAACAATGTGTAATCAGATTACAGTTACATTGTTGAGGATTACCTGATTACATTTTATCATGCAAACAATGCAACTTTTTGCAATACAACAGAAAACTTGTTTCTGTGGCCTTTGATTAATGTGCTTTGAAAAATTAGACGTCTTGAGGAAATAATAATAAACAATGCTAATATGTTGAAAAAGGAACGTGTACTTTTTAGACTGTTCTAAGATATGATTACACTTATTTTGAGATTTTGAAAGATATGTTGTGGATATGTTATGAGAAATGTTCAGAGAGAGAAATATGAGAAAAGAGTTTTAAACATTCAATATGATGTGAGAAAGGAGGTAAACAGATTGATATGAGGATATGTACTGAAAAACGGATATGTTCAGAGTAAAGAAAGTTCTTAGTAATACATATAACGTTTTTAGTTAATAATGTTTTTAGTTAGTTCACACAGGCATGCTTTAATGAGAGCAAAAAGATGTCTTAGATGTAATGAAATAATAAAGAGAAAAATAAAATGAGAATTCATTGATCAATTCTGTGGCGGTGTCTTTTACTTAAATTGCATATTTATTGAAGTGATCTAAGAGTAATCCTAAAGTAATCAGATTACGTTACATGTTTTGGGTAATCCAACTGATTACGTTACTGATTACAAAAATTGCCATGTAATTTGTAGTCAGTAATGGATTACATTTCAAAGTAATCTGACCCAACCCTGATGGTTTCTTTATGCAATTTGCATTCACAGTAAATCTTAAAACATGAAATTATCTCTCAATAGTCAGGACTATAAGGATATCTATCCCCAAAAAACCAAAGTATTGGAGAACAGTCATTTCCACATAGTTCTAGAAAGGTCCAGAGATGTCTACTACACAGATCTCGCGATGACTCCCGGCGAGAAGTCAGTTAGACCACCTTGCTGCTGCAGCCTGCCAACACAGATCAGAGACACCGGTGGTGGTGTGGATTATGACTATAAGTAGCCAGACTTAACACAGTGCAACACAACTACTTCACCTGCTTACGTCCGTTTAAAGCTGTACGTTTGTTTTTATTTTTGTAAGTAGAGCAGTAGATAACGTTATAGCTAGAAGACGTATCGCTGAAGATGTCAGTGGTGGGATTTGACTTGGGCTTTCAAAGCTGCTATGTAGCTGTAGCCCGAGCCGGAGGGATCGAGACTGTCGCTAACGAGTACAGCGACAGATGCACACCGTAAGTACCTACAATACAGGTATTATTTATTGGACTCCTGATGCAAACATTGTGCTGCGCATCGTGGAACCATCTAGAGATAATCCTTAACGTTACGTTACACATCTCGTTCTCCCATCAACCGTGGAGCCCCAGTTAGCTAGCTAGTTAGCTAGCTAAGCCTACCGTTTTGAGTACCGTTACTGTATAGTTTGAAAACGGGCTTCATTTGCCCACGACGAACACGAGCGGGCGGTGTTTGTCCCGTTCTTAGCAATGTTGTTCATGTCTTGAAGGCGAAAGCTCCGACCCAACCGGTGTCCCCCGTGTTGCAAACTGTGCGCCTTGCATTATGTTCTTAACGATGACGACAGTAGCCAACAGCCTGTTGGAATCATACAGTATATTCTAGAATATTCTAGCAAGTTTGTTCTAAATATATAGCTAACGTTACAGTTTATTTTAACAGTATTTTAATAAAATGTTTTTATTTCTATGATTTTAACTTTTAGAAAAACTATTATTTTGTTTTTTTGTAAGGTGTTGTCATGTGTGCATGCGCTATTAAGGAGACTTTGTTAATGATTTCAAGAATATGACTACTTATAACAAATTAGTAGGCTGTATATCCTGTATTTAAAATGTAATATCTCTTTAGGTGTTGTGTTAGTACCTCATCAGATATATTGATTTCTTTCATTGATTTTAGGTTTTAAATCCTTGCAGGTTTTGATGGGGGAATAATAACATCCATTCAGGCCTTATTAAAAAGTGTGATGTGAATGTTTCTGAGTAGTATTTTTAAACTGATTAAAAACGAAACAAAAAAACCAAACACTTGCTAATTACAGAAACAAAATGGTGAAGAGTGGCTTGCTTCTTTCTATTTTTTAATATTATATTTGCGATGTCTGAGTGCCGCGCAAATGCACGGTCACAAGGAGCGGCGTCCGCCACAAACCCCGACGCGCGCAGAGGCGCGAGGGACCGTCCATCGCTGCTTGCAGCTTTAATTTAATAATATATCTGTACTTTGGAGTTTTGGCTATTGGTCAAATCAAATATGCAATTTTAAGGCATCAGTCTGGCCTCTGGTATCTTGTGATACGGATATATTTAATCAAAATAATGTAATATATTAATCAAACGGTGATGAGCATTGCCTTTCCGAAGTGTTGCCCTAAAACTAGTGTACAACTTTGTTAAATAATCTGTTAAAGTTTATTTAGTTTTTATCTAAATGTTCTTCTATCCATGTGCTCTGCCCTTCACATCAATACAAATTGAGCAAAAAAAACACCACATCATAAAACTTAACTTAATACTCTGATCTTGCTTCAAGTTGTGGCCTGGCGCCTCTTGAGCCAATTTCCTCAGACGTGTTGCACTGACCCTTCCTTGACATCACCAACTGCACTTGTATGTTGTCGGCGACTGTAGCTCTGACATCTGTGTTTGACAGGGATGTCGATGACAGACATGTTTAGACCACAACCCGCTGGGATACAAGTGGACCGACCACACCACTTCAGACTGTGTTTCTACAGTACTGTGTGAACTGAGAGAGATGGATATTGTACTTATATGTACTTTTCTACATTGTGGAAGAATTATCTTAAGAAAGCTTATATTACACATTGAATTTTACTTTAGTGTTGCTACTGCAGACATGGGAAACAGTCTGTCCAGTTTTATGTGGGTTGAGCTATGAAATGTGATGTCTTGTGTAGGCATGAGACCATGTAATAACTTAACTGCCAATTAAATCTGTCATGATTATAGGGTGTATCCACATATATATATGGCCAATACAATGAACTTAGGCAGGTTGCTCGTAATAGCATACATGTTGTAGCTTAACATTTTTGTTTGATGTTTTCTAGGTCATTCGTATCATTTGGACCACGAAATCGATCTATAGGAGCAGCTGCAAAGAGCCAGGTAAGATCAATTCAGTTGCCTTGCTAACATCCCTAGAGTTCCTTGTAATTAAATGCAAGACATTGGAAACTGGTAACTTTATTTAATTTAATCATGTCTTCATCATGTCCAGGTGGTGACCAACTGTCAGAACACGGTCCAGGGCTTCAAGCGATTCCATGGCAGGGCATTTTCAGACCCCTATGTCCAGTCAGCCAAGTCTAACTTGGTTTACGACCTGGCACAGATGCCCTCTGGATCCATCGGTATTAAAGTAAGATTAAGAATATGGTGCCTATTCTGTATTAGATATTTCATATTACATAGGTAACCAAAAAGAAGCATTCTTTTATTACAACATGTCAAAGTAAGGCTTGGGTTAGCGCACTCAACAACCAGGTGCTGTATTTATCAGTGGTACTATACGCTGAACTAGGTCAATCAAAAATGAAATTTAACAGACAAAGTATAAAAAAAACTGCTTATTCCTGACTAGATTGCTTACCCCTCTGTAGCCTGCTGTGCTCAAAGAAGTGCCTCACATAATGCTCTTTACTCTAAATCATAGCTGCTCTTCTATGTTCTCTTCCCCTGTCTATCCAGTCCTCTTTCTTTATCCTAAAAAACAGTCTTTCTTGCCTCTGTCTTAAGCTGTTTTATTAATTTTCTTGGCATTTTGTCTCAGCGGGCTGCTCGGTCCCTCCGTTCTCCACCGCAGGGAGACTTCTTTGCAGAGAGAACAGATGACAGCCCGGGAGATGGACAAGCTAGCCAGCCATCTCCCGGCCTCTGCTGTCGCCTCGGCGGGGAGTGAAGCAGAGGCTCTGTGCTGCCGCTGGCTGATTTGGGCAAACACTGTTTTGTTGAATGTATCATAGCAATGATTTGAATATTCGGTTTCCATCTTTGAATGATGAATAGAATCCCGCCGCCTGCTGGCATGGAGAGTTATTTCCTCTCACGCAGGGGCACAACGTACATGCTAGCTGGCCGTCGACTGTAGTCTTTGCGGTGTGTTCAAGTGCAATTTTTTTGGCCAAGACACAGGTGACGTGAGGCCTTTGTCGCTACTAGTTCTTTTCCTTCTGCCTGCTGTGTTAGGACCTTTTTAAGACTCAAAACATGTGTCTCTGTGGAGATAATTAACGTGAGTCCTCAGAAGAATTGATAAATCAGAGAAGATTGCATCAAGCTGTTGATGCCCACAGAATCACTCCTTGTATTAAGAGTTTTTTAGATTGCATATTTACATACTATATACACATAAGTTCTAAGGGCCTGTTTTATGAGCTATCAATCTGTTAAAATATCTTCAATGAAACTGGCGGCCTTTTTCATTATTATTTATAGCTGTTTAAAGTTATTTATAAGCTATTTAAACAATTTGCCTCAATGTAATCATGTTCCTAATTCTCCTCAATTGTAGGTGATGTACATGGAGGAGGAGAGAGTGTTCAGCATCGAGCAGGTCACTGGCATGCTGCTGACCAAACTAAAGGAGACTGCTGAAAGTGCACTGAAAAAACCAGTTGTGGACTGTGTCATCTCGGTAAGCATTGCTGGAGATCTGCAGCGGTTTTACGGCTTCAACAGGGTGTCTGAAAATCTATAAAACATCTTAACAGAGTACGGTGCATTATTTATAAGTCTGAAAATATACATATCTACGTCCAACTGGATGTGTTTTGGCTTTTTTGTGGCAACCTATCTTTTCTAATTGGCTTTAAATGTTTAATGAGGTGTTCATTTGTCTTGTTGGACCACTGCACATAGTTTATTTAAAGATGTGGCATTGGACTGATGAGGCTTCAAGAGACATGCGACTCACTTTACTTACTGTACTTTATATTCTCTGTACTTAAGTTCTCTGCTATTTTGAGTGTCAGTTATTAATGTCATCCTCTTGCTTTTTCAAGGAGTGTGGTTGATAAAATGCCCAGTGAAAGCTGCCCTCCAAGGTGTATAAATGTATTACCACCTGTTCATGTGACATTTTGAGCTTTAGGCACTATATATTTATATATATATAGAGAGATATATAGTTTGAAAGCTTTACTTCCTCTCTTGCACCTTTTTGGGTGAAGAGTGGGATGTGTGTGTTTCTTGCTGTGCTCAGTATATGTATTTACCGTTCACCAGCAGCATCTGTTATGTAATGTTACAGATTTCACACAGAGAGGCTGTTACTTAGCTAACAGCTAAATGTACAGTTTGCATCAGCCCTAGAGATGGACAACATGTTATTATTACTGTGGCCAGTAGCTAAATTTAGCCCTTTTCCACAAGGAAATGTTTTGTTTTGGCACTCAGGGTAACTAACACGACAACATTATCCAGACATCTTGCGATGCAGGCAATTCATTTAGCAATAGTTTTCGGAGTGATCATTCACACAGAAGGAATAAGGTATACGTTTTAACTTGTTGACATCTTTGGCATTATCATTGCCTTATAGTTAATACTTGATTGTATTATTTGGGGGGTTCCAATCATAAATCCCTCATCTGCATTGTTTTCCCCTCCCAGGTCCCGAGCTATTTCACTGACGCAGATAGAAGGTCTGTCATGGACTCAGCTCAGATCGCAGGCCTCAACTGTCTACGACTAATGAATGAGACCACTGCAGGTACATTGGAACAAAGTATTCTCTATGCAGGACTAGCAGCGTCTGAATCATTGTTACTAGTTATCAGGCTTTTCAACAATAGTAGATGCTATTTTGTGTGAGATGTTGTTTTTATCTCCCGGAGCAGTCGCCTCTTTTAAGGAAGCTACGAGAAAGTATTGAGTTGTCTACTTCTAACTAAGTATTTGGCAAAAGGCATTGCTAAGTAAAGGTTCCCTGGTTTGAGCTATGCCATAGCTATACATCTGTGTAAATATTTCACAATAGTGCTACAGCATATTTTCACAAACCTAGAATCAGATTTATACTTTAGTTTGTAACTTTCCCATCATGTAGTGAAACAAATGCATGTCATGAAGCTATGGCTACATTTTATTTTTAAGTATTTTCAGTCTAGTAGTTATTTCAAAACTTTTTTTAAAGATCCATTTTTTTGGCATTTTTGCCTTTATGTGACAGAGTAGAAATGGGAGAGAGCAAGAGAGGGGTATGGCATGGAAAAAAAAGGTCCCAAGGCTGGAATTAAACCTGGGAAGTTGCGCTGTAACCAGTCTGGTAGATTTTTTTTTTTATAGGTCAGATGTAGTTAAGCATAGTTGTGAGGCACAAACTAACACCAGATAATGCCTGTTTGCTGCAGTGACTCTGGCATATGGCATCTACAAACAGGACCTGCCAGCTCCAGAAGAGAAGGCCAGGATAGTGGTGTTTGTGGATGTGGGCCACTCTGGTTACCAGGTGTCAGTTTGTGCTTTCAACAAGGGAAAGCTCAAGGTGAGTGATGAATAATTTGTGCCCATTTTGAAAAGCGATACTCGTGCTGAAAAGGTTTTTAGGGCAGTATGTGATGATACAGCACTATGTTCTTGGCGGGTTTTGCCAAAATGTTGATAATTTCTTTTCTCATACGTGGGCATAGATAAAACAGAATGGTAAGCAGTGCTAGTAACCAAGCAATGTTTTTTTAATCACTTGTTTATGATAATTTTACTTATAAAGAAAGATAAAACCAATGATTTAAAAACAATTCATCTGCAGAAAAGAACATTTGACCCACATGTTGCACACGTTTATTGCTTATTAGGAATGCCATATATGTGGGCTGCCTTGCAACTGAAGTAGGCCAAAACCAGAAAGCAGCTTTACTAGAAACACTTTATCTTCACATCAATTTATTTAATTGATAAACATTTTTAGATACTTTTCACCTGACCCAAAGTTTATACCGTAGTCCCTAATGTAGCGAACGTAAGTTGTTTATTGAATAGATGAGTACAGATGTTGAGCACAAATGTACTTTTTTCATTTATCTTCACTCACACCCATATTCATCCAGTAAGTTGATAATTTTCCAGTATTTACCACTTGTCTTCCACCACCATCAGATCCTGGCCACAGCGTTTGATTCAGAGCTTGGTGGGAAGGGCTTTGACGACATCCTGGTCAACCACTTCTGTGAGGAGTTTGGTAAAAAGTACAAGCTGGACGTCAAGTCCAAGCCCCGGGCGCTGGTCCGACTGTACCAAGAATGTGAGAAGCTCAAGAAGCTGATGAGTGCCAACTCTTCAGACCTGCCTCTCAACATTGAGTGCTTCATGAATGACATTGATGTTTCCGGTAAACTTAACAGGTGAAGATGCAGCGATACCTTAGTAATTAAAAGGATGAATGCAATAGGTGTAACAAAAATCATTAATGAGGGCCTGGGAAACACTGTAATTAATGGGTTTTTGTGCCGTTGTTGCTTAAGATGGACCAGTGAAAATAGAGCAGACAGGTTGCTCTATTTATTGATTATGTGAAGCCTTTACAGTCTTTTGATTTTTGTTTTCTATGGACTCGTCTGAATATTAAAGAGGGCTGCTATAGATGAGCACACATTTTAAAAACTGCATTACTATAATTAGAAATGACTTAGAGGTACTCAGTGTGTGTCTATTAATAATCTATGACCATGTGTCCCCAGAGGTCAATTTGAGGAGATGTGTGCGGGGCTGCTGGCCAAAGTAGAGGGTCCCCTGCGCAACGTCATGGAACAAGCCAGTGAGTACATCTGACTTTAATAGCAGCTGGACTATCCCCGTCAGCACGTGCACACTCGCTTATATTTCTAACACAGCCCTTCCCTCTAGACACTGCCTTCTTGCCTCCCTTTAATCATTCCTTGTGTCCTCGCTATCTCTGCTTGCTCTTGCTTGTCCATTCTGAACAGTCATATGAGAAATATTTAATTAGAACATATATATATATATATATATATATATATATATATATATATATATATATATATATATATATATATATATATATATATATATATATGTATGTGTGGGTATACCAGAGTAGTAGTATTTGTTGAGTAATGTGCTTTCACCAAAAGATTAAAATTTTAAAGAGGCATATCCTCGATGTTATTTTTATGCAAAGACACGTGTGGTTTCACCTTAAGACTTGTGTTGCTGTTCACACGCACGTTTTTGGTCGGAGTATTGAAAAGTAAAGCTGTGACTCTGTAAACCTCAACAGTATTGTTTTGTATTATCCTTCTCTCCTGCTTCCTGTATTCAGAGCTAAAAAAAGAAGATATCTATGCAGTGGAGATTGTGGGAGGCGCCTCCAGAATCCCCGCAATTAAAGAGCGAATCAGCAAATTCTTCGGCAAAGAGCTGAGCACCACCCTGAACGCAGACGAGGCCGTGGCTAGAGGCTGTGCTCTGCAGGTACAGGTCACCTGGAATCAGCAACACGTTGGTCCTGTTGGTGACTCACACAGCAAACTCCGTCGCTGACAGCTGTGATAGTAGAGTGGGAGTAATATGAAACACGTGCATAATGTTTTAAGTGATGCAACTTATTTGTTGTTCTTAAATGATTTGTGTAAAAACATTTGCATGTGTTTTCTAAATATTTTTTTGCCATATACTGTATATGTATATTATTAGGTTAACAAATCAGCTGGTTAATGTTTTTCTTTTTTCAGTGGAAATTTAATATTTGGTTGGATACGGAATTTCTTGCTGTTGGTCAGAATAATTCGAGGCAAAGGTTTGAGCCTTGGTAACCTGTGTTTTTGTATTTTGCTCCTCCTCTCCTCAGTGTGCTATCTTGTCCCCAGCATTCAAAGTCAGAGAGTTCTCCATTACAGATGTTGTCCCCTACTCCATCTCTCTAAAATGGAATTCAGCCGCAGAGGAGGGACTGAGGTATGATCTCTGTCAGCCTTACCTGAGAACATCAAATAAGGAGTTGTTTTACTTAACACTCACAGCATTAACATTAAACACACAGCATTAAAATATACCTTTTACGTCATATTCAGTATCTCCAGAACCCAGCAGTGTATAGATGTCCTGTATGTGTTAGTTTGCAGTAACATTTACTAAAAGTGAAAAGAACAAGCCAAGCTAATTATATAACAGTGTAAATGTAATAAATAAAGCATGGGATTCTCATTTTCGCATTTGGATAGTAGTCTAAGGCGTACGCCTGATATAAGCAGGAAGGCCTTGTATGTGGGGGGGGGAGGAGGAGAAGGAGGAGACCTCTTAGTTTGGACATGGTGCTTCACAAGATTCTGCAAAGCTAATACTCTTTATTCAATGGGCTTCACTGATATTCTGGAGTTTGAGCTTTAAGGAGATAGTTTTTAGGAGTCCTTACAACGTTTAGAATTCCATTTTCATATCAGTTTAATGTTTTCATCTCTGTTATTTTGTATTATGTCTATTATACCATAGTTCTCACTGATAGTCTAATAGCTGAAACTACTGAACAACTCTCAATATTAAAATATAAGTGGAATTGAAATGATCTTCTCCAAACCTGCAGTTAAGACTAGGGATCGACCAATACAGTTTTTTTTCAAGGCCGATACCGATTATTAGTAGTTAATAAAACCGATAACCGATATTTGGAGCCGATATGCATATACAGTGAAAATGAAAATCTTTAAGTCAAAGTTAAGATTTTGGAATGTTACAAACTCCAACACAAAACTGTGTTTAGATGTTTTAAGCAGTTATTTAATAAATTAGAAACTTTCAACATAATACACAGTAAAAGAGAGTGAGATAGTGTTGTGGGCGGGACATTAAGTCAGACTCAGTGGTGAGTGAAAGCGGAGCAGAGGGGAAGACACAGAGCTGTAGCCAAGCCAAAGTAGCACACTTTTTAATTCATTCACTTTATCGGTTATCGGGCAAATAAAACGCTGATACAGATGATCAGCAAACTGCCAAAAAAAAAAGATTGGCCCTAGTTAAGACGAGGTTAGAAGTCTGCATGGGATTGGTTTTTAAGACCACACCTACCTACTTCCCCTGTCTTTTCAGATGCATTTACCTGTACCTGCAGGGTTTTCTGCCACACCTGCACACGCCCATAGTCCATTTGTACCACACACCCACTATCTGAAATCTATGCCAGTTGCATTTTTTAAATCCTGACTAGTATAGGTCTGTAAAATATTTACTTGAATGGTCTTTACTTTCGTTGTCTCATTGAACTCCTGCTGTGTTTTTACAGTGATTGTGAGGTTTTCCCAAAGAACCATGCAGCTCCCTTCTCCAAAGTTTTGACCTTCTTCCGGAAAGAGCCCTTCACCCTTGAAGGTTACTACAACAACCCCAAGGAGCTGCCCTACCCCAACGGCACTATAGGTACTGCAAGTTGTGTGTGTGTGTGTGTGTGTGTGTGTGTGGTTATAGCTGTGAATGTAGAACAGTGCAGTGTGTGTATATTTGTCAGTGAATAAATGCTACACCTCCCAAGACGCAAGCCAAGTTTCTGTGTCTTGCTGCCACCTGCTGACTGAAGTGAAGGGGATTAGCGGGTTAGCCACGGAGCTAGCAACAACTTCGGCTTAAGCTTGATTCATGGTTGTGGGGACGCTCCATGCAGAGCTTTCGCCGTAGCCTACGTAAGTGGCCCGAAGTTTATACTTGTGCGTTGGTGTGTGCGTCGATCTCAGCAGGGGCGGCATGTATGTGTGTAGGAGAGTGAGTGAGAGAGTGGCGGCGATGAGCTTCGGAGCAAGTGCCGACTAGAGTCATAGTGAAAGAAACGGAGTGTCTCCCCTGAGCTTTCTGACCCCGGTGGGAAATCTGTAGCAGGAAACGTTAACCCTCTCCTTGATTTCATGTTATTTATGGAGAAGGAGAACCAGGAAATGAGTAGGGGGAAATGCAATGCTACCAAGTCACGGGCGAGCGACTTACGCCGCCGTGACGTGTAGTTTAAATTTTTCGAGAGGTGCACGTCAGGCTGTGGCGTAGGATCGGCGTAGGGTCCGTGTCTCCACGTACGTACGTAGCCACGGCATAGATTTAACGCAGAAGCATAAATCACGCTTTAGGCTCACTTAAGGTGGGCTGACTTTTTAAGGTGGACCAGCCATACAGACCTAACAACCGTGCTGCTGCCATTTCTGGCAGTTATTTTGTATTCAGGACAGTCTATGCAATCCTAATGTTTTCCTAAATGCAGTTAGGAAGCATGTTTCTGTAATACCAAAAGTCCTCAATGTCATCCTAAACTAAGATAAGAGGAAGTTTCTGTAATGAGACCCCTGGTTGAAAAATACAAAAAGTTCCCCTTAAGTCCAAAGTGTACACCAAAGTGTAGTTATAAGTAACTAGGTAATTTATAACTTAACTGCTCCAGCTCCATGTTAACTCCTAGTTTTGAGTGGGTGCAGTTTCTTTGCAGTTTGAATGATGCTACCCATTAATCAACTAACTCTATCCAGCCTTTAGTCACAAGATGTTAATGCTGATGATTGCTAAAACATTTTAATTGTAGGGCTGCAGCTATCGATTATTTTAGTAATTGAGTATTCTACCGATTATTCCAAAGATTAATCGGGTAATCGGATACAAAATACTTTTGTTTTATTGAAGAGCAATAATATACAACAGTTGGGTTTAATTTGTATTGCCTACATTGCTTACAATATCGTCTCTCAAAAAAATAAACATTAAGTGCCATATTACATTGTTTTTAAAGAAAACATTTTCTGAAATGCAATAACAACCTCAAACTAAGGCCTACATTAAACATACATAAACATTACCTTAAGTTGTGCAACTTAACTTTTAGAACTACAAGTTTCAATCTGAGACTGATCTGTATATAGGCCTTACACTTATGCTAGTAGATCGTTGACCAGCTGTTTCTCCATGAAGAGAGAGAGTGAGAGAAAATGGTGCGCAACAATTTGCTGTTTTTCCGGCTCTTTAGATCAAATTGTGGTCACTGCTACGTATTTTCTTGTTGTTGTGTTTGGTGTAGTTTCATCGTCCATACGACTCTGTGATTTACTTTTGTCGGGACCGCTTCGTGGAATGGAGGATTAAGTTAGACTCAATGTTTTCTGTTGAGATGCTGAAGCACTGACGTCGTGCTATTATTGTGGTAAGCTAGTTTGGTTTTGCAGTAGACACTATACAGAGTTTTCGTTTTAATTACGTTTGAACTGATTCCAAACTTTGGACATTTTCTGTCGTTTTCTCCAGCCTGTCTCTTCTCTTAGCCCCTCACTATTTACGCTGCAGTCCGTCTTCATGGCGTGTGTCGCCAGCAGCGTCAGCCCGGTGTGCGGAAACACCGTGAGCGATACAACGTTGGTAACATTGATTAAACGAAGCTTCCAGGCAAATCATTTTGCATCGAGGATTTGTAGTAATTATTCGAGTTACTCGAGGAATCGTTTCAGCCCTAGTTAATTGTGACATGTAATAGTTTAATTTTCTGGAAACTGCAGATATGCAATATATTTTCCTGTGATTCAGCCTAGCTTCCTTACCCTTCCCCTAATAAGAAGATATTCTAACCTGCAACCATTTCCTCTGCCCTACAGGCCAGTTCCTGATCCAGAATGTGGTTCCTCAGGCATCTGGGGAGAGTGCAAAGATCAAGGTGAAAGTTCGGGTCAACGTTCACGGCATGTTCAGTGTATCGAGTGCCTCGCTCGTAGAGGTCATAAAAACTGCTGAGGGGGAAGAGCCAATGGAGACAGACCAGACAGGGAAGGAGGAGGAGGTGTGTATTTGAAAAGTGTAAGAAAATAATGACCTGTGATGTGTTAGAAAGAGACAGAGAAACACACACATATACAGTGGTGTGAAAAAGTGTTTGCCCCCTTCCTCATTTCCTGTTCCTTTGCATGTTTGTCACACTTAAGTGTTTCGAACATCAAACCAATTTAAACAAAAGTCAAGGACAACACAAGTAAACACAAAATGCAATTTGTAAATGAAGGTGTTTATTATTAAAGGAGAAAAAAAATCCAAACCATCATGGCCCTGTGTGAAAAAGTGATTGCCCCCCTTGTTAAAACATACTATAACTGTGGTTGTCCACACCTGAGTTCAATTTCTCTAGCCACACCCAGGCCTGATTATTGCCACACCTGTTCACAATCAAGGCATCACTTAAATAGGAGCTGCTTGACACAGTAAGGTCCACCAGAAGATCCTTAAAAGCTACACATCATGCCGAGACCCAAAGAAATTCAGGAACAATTGAGAAAGAAAGTAATTGAGATCTATCAGTCTGGAAAGGGTTATAAAGCCATTTCCAAAGCTTTGGGAATCCAGCGAACCACAGTGAGAGCCATTATCCACAAATGGCGAAGACATGGAACAGTGGTGAACCTTCCCAGGAGTGGCCGGCCGCCCAAAATTACCCCAAGAGCGCAGCGACGACTCATCCAAGAGGTCACAAAAGACCCCACAACAACGTCCCAAAGAACTGCAGGCCTCACTTGCCTCAGTTAAGGTCAGCGCTCATGCCTCCACCATCAGGAAAAGACTGGGCAAAAATGGCCTGCATGGCAGAGTTCCAAGGAGAAAACCACTGCTGAGCAAAAAGAACATCAAAGCTTGTCTCAATTTCTCCAGAACACATCTTGATGATCCCCAAGACTTTTGGGACAACATTCTGTGGACCGATGAGACAAAAGTGGAACTCTTTGGAAGGTGTGTGTCCAAGTATATCTGGTGTAGAAGGAACACTGCATTTCATAAAAAGAACATTATACCAACTGTAAAATATGGTGGTGGTAGTGTGATGGTCTGGGGCTGTTTTGCTGCTTCAGGACACTGCGTAAAAGGAAATTGTCTGCTGTCTACCAAGAGATTCTGAAGGAGAATGTCCGACCATCTGTTCGTGTACTCAAGCTGAAACGAACTTGGGTTCTGCAGCAGGACAATGATCCTAAACACACCAGCAAGTCCACCACCGAATGGCTGAAGAAAAACTAAATGAAGACTTTGGAGTGGCCTAGCCAAAGTCCTGACCTGAATCCTATTGAGATGTTGTGGTATGACCTTAAAAAGGCCGTTCATGCTCGAAAACCCTCTAATGTAACTGAATTAGGACAATTCTGCAAAGATGAGTGGGCCAAAATTCCTCCAGGACGCTGTAAAAGCCTCATTGCACGTTATCGCAAACGCTTGGTTGCAGTTGTTGCTGCTAAGGGTGGCCCAACCAGTTATTAGGTTTAGGGGGGCAATCACTTTTTTCACACAGGGCCATGATGGTTTGGATTTTTTTTTCACCTTTAATAATTAACACCTTCATTTACAAATTGCATTTTGTGTTTACTTGTGTTGTCCTTGACTATTGTTTAAATTGGTTTGATGTTCCAAACACTTAAGTGTGACAAACATGCAAAGGAACAGGAAATGAGGAAGGGGGCAAACACTTTTTTCACACCACTGTACTCCTGGTTTTTGTATGCTGTTAGCTTTGTGTTACACCTCAGAGATCCTGTTCACAGTCAGTCATGTCACACCTTGGTTTTTAATTGTCAGTTTGAACAGTCATCTCTGTGGAATTTAGATGTCTTGACTTAACAAACTCAACACAGCTTCAAGGGGTTGCATTTATCTCTCGCTAATGCCTCCTTTGTAATTTGTTTGGCATTTTATTTTGGGTTGTTCATTACCATCTGTGCTCCAGAGTTTGGCCCTTTTCCTTTAAAATAATGTCATAAGTGTTCTTCTGGTTGAATGTCACTCAAAAGGCTCTGCAACAAATACCTTTTAAGAGGCTTAAACTTAAAAAAAACAACATATTTGGACTTTGTGGTGTGATAAAAGGCAGCAAACTTCCTGGAGGGAGAAGAATGTTTTGTCTTGAATAAACAGAAATCGACATACAAAATGATTTGCACAAACCAATTGAATCTTGTCAAGTCAAAGTCAGTGTTACAACCTCTTACAAATACGCGTTTGGTTGGTGTTTCTCTGTGATTTTCACGCTGACATTTTCTAAACCCAAAGTTTGGATAAAACCAGCCGCAGAATGCCGTATGTTGTCTTTTATATATTTATGTACTATGTCTTTCCTTTTGTTACCGTGTGTCAGAACAAAATGCAGGTGGACCAGGAGGATCAGAAACTTCGGACTGGAGACAACGAAGAAAAGAAATCAGAGGCTGAAGAGATGGAGGTAACCTTGTGCTGGGCGATAAGGCAATCACCATAGTGTCAATACATTTTTTACGATACTGTGTATGGTTGAATTTACCAGCTTTTGTTTCTTCCTTCCTTACTGCTTTCCTTACTTCCTTCCTTTTCTCTATTTCCGTACTAGGAAGTTAGAAAGGAAAGGAGGAGGTAAACAAGGAAGGAATAAAGTATGGAAATAGGAAAACGAGGAAATAAGAAGGATGTAAGGAAATAACAAAAGTAGAAAGGAATTAAGAAATGAAGTAAGGAAGGAAGGAAATGATGAAGGAAGATTCCGTCTTTCTTTCCTTATTTCCTCCCTTCCTTATTTGTTTAAATATCGCCTAAATGTGCCGCAGCCTTAGTGTCAGTCTAACCAGTATTTTTAAGAAACCAACAACAAAGTGTTCCAAAACACAGCTCTGCCATTGAAAGAGGCAATAAACTCTAAGAGCTATTACATCTTAAATAATATATATCAGTATAAATATAATACAAACCATTTAAACAGTAGAAACAATCCTCAAAAGTGTATTGTTTGGCAGATCAACGCAAAAAAATGCCAATCTGTGGGAAACGCTTTATCAGGTTAAGGACTGAAAACACTACACTTGGATGATAACTTCGACAAGTTCTTCTAATCAACAGATTTTATTTTTAAAATGACAGGTTTTGTATTAATAATTAAGACCAATTTTTCCCCCCCCATTTTCTAACTACAAGCCCAATTCCAATGAAGTTAGGACGAATTCATTGATTTGCAAATCCTTTCCAACCTATATTCAATTGAATACACTAAAAAGACAAGATATTTAATGTTCAAACTGATACACTTTGTTTTTTTGGCAAATATTCAGTTATTTGGGTATTTGATGCCTGTAACACAGTCCAAAAAAGCAGGGCAGGGACAACAAAAGACTGAGAAAGTTTAGGAATGCTCAAGAAACACCTGTTTGGAACATTCCACAGGTGAACAGGTTAAT
The DNA here is from genome assembly GCF_031162955.1 of Sander vitreus. Lineage (NCBI taxonomy): Eukaryota > Metazoa > Chordata > Actinopteri > Perciformes > Percidae > Sander > Sander vitreus. The sequence continues at coordinate 10,818,742 of NC_135867.1, forward strand.
TGGTCACGATTGGGTGTAAAAGGAGCATCCCCAAAAGGCTCTGTCGTTCACAAGCAAGGATGGGGCGAGGTTCACCACTTTGTAAACAACTGCGTGAGCAAATGGTCAGTTTAAGACGTGTTTTTTTTATTTATTTTTTTTGTTTTTAAACCGTTTAAGAACAACATTTTTCAACGTATAATTGCAAGGAATTTGGGGATTTTATCATCTACAGTCCACAATATCATGAAAAGATCCAGAGTGGCGGGGCGGCCTGTAGCTCACCCAGTGGGAGTGTTCGCCCCATCTGGGCTGAGTCCTTTGCGGCGGCGCGGGTTCAAGTCCGACCTGCTGCCCTTTGCTGTGTGTCATCCCCCATCTCTCTCCCCCTTTCCTGTCTATCCACTGTCACTGTATAATAAAGGGAAAAGCCCCCCCCAAAAAAAAATGATTCCGAGTGGCAAGGCCGAAAACCAACATTGAATGCCCGTGACCTTCGATCCCTCAGGCTGCACTGCATTAAAACCGACATCATTATGTAAAGGATATTACCACGTGGGCTCAGGAACACTTCAGAAAACCATTGTCAGTTAACACAGTTTGTCGCTACATCTACAAGTGCAAGTTAAAACTCTACCATGCAAGGCGAAAGCCATATATCAACAATACCCAGAAACGCCGCCAGCTTCTCTGAGCCCGAGCTCATCTGAGATGGACTGACGCAAAATGGAAGTGTGCTGTGGTATGAGTCCACATTTGGATCTTGACAGATTCCAGTCAGGGGCCACTAACCAGTGGGCAATTACTGAAACTGAATGAAGTCACACAGCTTTATGCTATGTTGTAAAGGCATCTTTTTAAGAATAAGATCAGTCAGATTGTCGGCTATTGAATATTTTGCATGCTCTGCTCCACTTACGTAAAACATATGTTAAATATTTAACAAGGCCTTTAGGAATGTCCTAGTCATACAAAAACGATTTCATCTCTCCTTTTTTAGACAGCAGAAGACGCCAAGCAGGTGAAGAAGAACGATCTGCCTCCTGAGGCGAAGAAGCCCAAAGTCAAAACGAAGACCGTGGAGCTGCCTATAGAGAACAATTTGCACTGGCAACTGTCCAATGACACACTGAATATGTTTGTGGAGAATGAGGTAATGCTCTAAAAATCACCTGGAATGTCTAGCGTGCACTCACAGTATTTGTCCAAGCCATATGGTCGTGAGACTTACCTGGCAAAAAAAAAAAGAATTGACAATTTATGTTTAGAATACAGTAGCTGTGTTTAATCTAATAACATAATACTCTAAAAGGACTTGAAATTTTTTTTTTCCCCCCTCAATGTTATTGTAAGATGTACTAAATGGGTGGATAAGATTTGTCCCCACCCTACTGCTTCTTCACTTTCCCACTTCCCACACATTTCACAAGGTTTTGATTGTTGTTAAAGGTATATTATCAAATATCGGAAAGTGGAACATTTAGAATTAAACATGATGGCGTTACATTCAAGCATTACATATGATTCTTTGGATGTGAGCATCACCAAATATAATTAATATATTCAGTCAATTCCGTCCATCATCAAGTGGTTTGTTGGTGTGCACTTCGGCTGACTAATCAGTAACACTTTCATTGTGACTATTCCAGGGTAAGATGATCATGCAGGATAAGCTAGAGAAGGAGAGGAATGACGCAAAGAACAACGTAGAAGAGTATGTGTACGAAATGAGGGATAAACTGCACGGCATCCTGGAGAAGTTTGTAAATGAAGCTGTGAGTATGGATCACACGTGTGTGTGTGTGTGTGTGTATGTATGTGTGTGTGTATGTATGTGTGTATGTATGTATGTATATATATATATATATATATATATAGCACATGTTAACAGCCGCTAATCTTTACTTAAATCCAGATATAATGCATGTGTTTAATGTTTTGTTCTGTTCATGTTTTTTGTGAATTTGATCTTGCTTCTTGTATAATGTGTAGGATCGTGACACATTCTCGTTAAAACTGGAGGACACAGAGAACTGGCTGTATGAAGACGGAGAGGACCAACAGAAACAAGTTTACATTGACAAATTGGCTGAACTGAAGGTAACCAGGCATGCAGTGTGTGATTGGACAGATGTTTCTAAGTGAAGTAGAATTATTCCTATTCAAACGTGAACTCAGATTTTAAGAAGATGGTTTACTGTACAGTTTTGGGACTTGTGTACAGGTGACAGTGATCCATGTAGCACCAAAGTTGAAGGCACCGATTTAAAAAAAAAAATAAAAAAAAAATTAGACATGCATGTTTATTTATAAAGGATTTTGAACATGGATGTTATGTTTGCAGGAGTATACGTATATGATTGTATCCTCTACAATATCACTATTTTTCAGAAGTTAATTGTTTTCCTTTATGTCTTGCTGGATGACTGGCTGACTAAACCTGATGTTCCTTTCTACAGAGCATGGGCCAGCCAATATGTGAGAGATACATGGAAGCTGAGGAGAGACCAAAAGCTTTTGAGGAGCTTGGCAGGCAGATCCAGATGTACATGAAGATCATTGAAGCTTACAAGGCAAAGGTAACTTGGCACAGAGAGCAAGTTTGTTGACTTACCAAATGATTGCTTAGTTGGCTTTTGTTGGTAATATACTAGAATTGTTTCAAGTCCCCGTACAGACCAAGTATGAAGTGGTGGACTGGTAGCTGGAGAGCTGCCAGTTCTAGAGTTGGGTCGATTGGTGATGCTAACCGGCTGAACCAGCATTTGCATTTATGCTGAATCTAACTTGTATTGCAAGCAGTGTTGGGCAGTAGCTTTACTAGTTTAACTACTTCTTAATAGCGTTGCAGTTTCTGAATCAAATAGCTTTTCAGTAGCTTAGGTCTTTTATTGATCAAGTAGTGTGGTAGCTACACACAAGCTACATTTCCCCGGGCGTTCTGAAGATTAAGTACTGCTGAGTTTTCTGCTACAGTCTGAAGTAAAACTGCTGAGGATCACTGACGCCGCCACCAAACGTCCTGTATGTATTAAAAAACATAGCTCCGATAGAGTAAACTATTGTTGCTCTGACTTAACGTTAGCTTGCTACATTTATTTGGGGGCTAACGTTAGCTTCAGTGTTTCCCGCAGCACTTTCCAGTTTAGGCGGCCCGCCTTAACAACATGCGCCTGCCGCCTTAATTAAGTCTTCCAAAAAAATTAAAATATCCTCCGTGTTGCTCTGTCCTGTTTGAGTGGCTGTAATGTACAAGTCGCATCAACACAGTCTGTAGGAAACAAGGTAACGGCGAGTTGTCAAGATACCACCAATCACAACGGAAAGAGCATTTGCTGCTGCTGGTCATTTATTCACATTTAAAGGAATAAATCACCATTTCACCGTCGCGTGCGCGTCAGAGTTTGTCAACAAATGTGCGGGCAGCTGGGGCATGCCCGGGCAGAGACGGGGTTTTATATATGTATCTCTGTCCTGTTCTTCACATCAGTGAGGCTTTGTTCTCTTGTTTCAACGAAGTGAATACATGACGAAGTGACTGGAACTACCCATCACCTCTTGCGCGTGGATTCTCAACGTCCCGGCTGCTGCCCGGTCTTTGAGACACAGCTGTTGCCTGTTTTTTTTAATCACTACACGCGGTTCACAACACGCGGTTAGTTAGCGTAGTTAAACACTACACACAGTGAAATTACGTGTCCTGTTTTTATTTCACGCATACTATCTGCTTTGAGTGAGTGGAGCTATGGGCTGAGCTCTGTTATCTCAGAGCTGTTTGTTTTGGAGAAGAGTTGTCAGGCGAAGTGGAAGAGAGCGTGTCACGGAGGATAATGGGAGCCATGCGAGTAACACTGTTATGTGGGGTTGCGTTTCTCCAAAAGTTTAGTCAGTCTCAACTTTTCACCACAGGCCCGCTGCTTTTTTTTTTTGCTTGTCCCCTCTGCGGCCTAAAAGCACTCCCCCCATTCAAAATGAATGGGAAGACCTGCGTTTTTGCAGGACCGTCTGATGGCCGACGCAGGCTGTTTGAACGCGGCCTTACACCGGTCCAAGCCTAGTCAGTTCACCTGCCAGGCACCAGCTAACTGCTCGGGTTGCCTGTCCATGGGCAGCCACCTTGCTCTGCTCTGCCATCTCTCCATTAAGAGTGTGTGTGTGTGTGTGTGTGTGTGTGTTCTCCCAACAGGATGAGCTGTACGATCACCTTGATGAGCTAGAGGTGACTCGGGTGGACAAGCAGGTGAAGGATGCCATGGTCTGGATGAACAGCAAGATGAACCAGCAGAATAATCAGGACCTCACTCTGGAACCAGTGGTCAAAGTCATAGAGATCCAGGCCAAGATCAAGGTACTGAGAGTGCATTCAAGGCACACACACACACACACACACACAACCTTAAAAAATACTGGCTTCACCAAACCCACTCAGAGCTAGTCTGGTTTGCTGCAGGCTAATATCTAACCTTGACGCACGTGAAATAATAATAAAAAAAAAAAAAGAGTGTGGAAAAAAAATCAAAAGCACCTACTTTTGCAGGAGGACCATGATTATAACATTGCTTAAAGGTGCACTATGAGTTCCTGCATGGTTTCAGCGCGATTTCATTTTTGTGGGGGAGGGGGTGCTTTTAGAGCAGCAGCCTTAATTTCAGTAAAAAAGACGCACTAACCCCCACCCCCTCTCCCACCCATCTTGTCTGTGATTTTCTGGAACGTGGTTTGTCGTATTTTGGTGCACAGCCTGTTCCCCCTAGTGTTTGTTTGACGTTTACGCCCCCTGTGTTGTCTCCCGAGACCGGGCTTTTTCACAGCGTATTCAGGGGGCAGGCAGCTAGCGGCTCAAGGACAGATGCCTATGATTTGAGATAAAAATTAAATCGCGCTGAAACCATGCAGGAAGTCATAGTGCACCTTTTAATGTTGTCATGTTTGTACACGAGAATGCAACTTGTGTGCACTCAATGCCAGGGCAAGTAATTGAGGTAGTCTACAATTATATGAGTTATACAAAGCAGTAGAAAATGTTGACACTGGGGTGCCCCAGTAGCTCACCTGGTACAGCGTCTGCCCCTTATACTAAGGCTGAGTCCTTACCCAAGCAGTCCGGGTTTGACTCTGACCCGCGGCCCTTTGCCACATGTCGCCCTTTCGTGTCAATATTGAGCTGTATTGTCACATAAGGGCAAAAGCCCAAAAATAATCTCTTTAAAAAAAGAGAAAATATTAACAGCACACAGCCAGCAGTAGAACAACTGCCAGCCCCACACAAACCATTACAATCATCTTTAAGGCCTGTAGCAGTTTTGTAGTAGGAGCTAGGAAGTGTGAAATAATAAAACAAGTCTTCATTTTCCAAATTGGTTGTAGAAATTTCATTTAAAAACTCTAATCAAGTGAGGCGGCCTACGGCTCACCTGGTAGAGCGTGCGCCCCATTTAGGCTCAGTCCTTGCCAGCGGCCGGGGTTCGAATCCGACCAGAGGCCCTTTTCTGCGTGTCATCCCCCTCTCTCTCTCCCCAGTTTCCTGTCTCCCTTCAGCTGTTTTAAATAAAGGAAAAATCCCCAAAAATATCTTTAAAAAAAAAAACTGATCAAGTGAGCAAATGGTCTCTGGAGGAAAAAAAGGTGGTTGAAAATATTTATATCTACAAAAATAGGGCCGTGCAGAAAATGTTTGGGAAGCACTGCTCTAATGAATGCTTTCTTTTTCCCTGCTCAGGAGCTTTATTCAGCCTGCAACCCCGTGGTGTCCAAACCCAAGCCCAAGGTGGAGCCTCCTAAGGAGGAGAAAACGGAGAATGGGCCAGTTAATGGACAGGAGGGAACAGAGAGCCAGCCATGCAACTCCGACAAAGCCACATCTGCAGGCCCGGAACAGGGAACGGCAAAGAACAAGCTCCCTGAAATGGACATTGACTAACTGTTGTGGCTGCCACCTGAGCTACTGTTTGTCCTGCTACTCGCCCCCGATTCTGTCATTCTTCTGAGATTGTTATTGATGACACAGATAGCAGCATCCCTAATCAATACTATTCGTCAGTCAGCCACCTCAGCATGTCATTTCCTATTTTATTTGATGAATACAAAAATATTGCATAATAATAATATTGAATGGATTACTTTATGACAAAAGTTGTGGGGTAGAAACTTTTTTTTCTGTGTTGCTTTGATGGCCATTATGTCAGAGATTTTGTTAAGCATCTCCTGAGCACATTTAAGCTAAGAATGTCAGATTTGAATTGTAAGCAAAGTGGCTGTGCAGAAGAAAACTATTAATAAACACATGATGATTCATGAAAATGTAAAAATTGCAGTATGTCTAAATGGGTATAGTGGCACATGACAAATAGTGCATTCTTTTCACTAGAAATAATTGGAATGCTGGATTATGATGTATTCAGTGTAAAAGGAAGGAGTTTTTGTTGAGTTTACTTGTAATGTATATTGAAACTAGATACTACAAGTTACTGTCATGCAGTAGTTCATTATTTGGCTTTTCTCATTCAAAAGAAATGATCTGTTGGTTGTTCTCTGGTAGCCTTGTACTGTTTTTTTTTCTACTTCACAGTGTGAATGGTGGTCCAACAAATTACCTTCTGGGTGCTGCTGTTGTTGCCACATCACCAAATAAAGCAAAAATAAATATTGACAAAAAAAAGCATGTGATTTGAGAAATGGCTTATTGAAAAGCAAAATGGCATTCATTGCGATAAGTGAACACGCTACAACACTCTGTAACCGTGTAATTTGTGGACATTTGCTTAAATGCCTTTTATTTGTCTTCATGAAAGGATCTCTATTGGTGAGAGCATATATTTGATAGCTATATAAATAGAGTGCCAGGTCCTCTCTCTGACCAAGTTGGTGAAGTTGACCAGAAGGACATTTAATTGCAATTTGACAGACAATGATACAGCTGAACGATTAGTTGATTAATCGATCACCGGACATTAAATTATTTGGAAACAAGTTTGATAATGAATTAGTTGTTTAAGTATTTTTCCAAGCAAATGCACTGGTCCAAATTTCTAAAATGTGAGTGCTTGTTGGTTTTCTAGTTTTGTAAACTTGATTGATTGATTGAATTTTGGACTGACAAAAGCAATTTAAATGTCAGCCTCGGTTCTGGTTGGAGTGTTTGGCGATTAATCAAGAAAATATATGGCAGATTGAACGACCTATTAATGTTAGTCAGTTGCTGACCTGAAAGAAAATAATCTTTGGTGTGCAATCCTAATATTCGAAAATTATAATTATTATTACTATAAATAATGCCAGAAAAGCATTTGGCATTGGACCTATCTATTTCGTAATATGAATAAAACAATGATGTACGTATTAAAATGGCCGGCTCAGTCAACCCCATGGATCATTCTCCTGTCAATAGGAATCGTATGAGTTTAGTACATACATTTGTGTCATTGATTTAAATTCTCCTACAATGCAAAGTAGTACAATAATAATTACGCAAACACAAAAAAAACTTTTAGTAAATAAATGTGAATGCCTGTGTCGCTATTAGCAAAGTTTGAATGAAGTAAACCTGCAGTACACTAAGCATCCTGCAGCGGCGCTGCCACACCCACACTGCTCCAGTCATGAACCAGTCAGAGGGCAGCAGGAGTCCGTTCGCTTAGCTAAGACATCCATGCTGGAGTCACTAGTATTTGGTCGGACAAGGTAAGAAACGCGTCATTTTTCACATTATAACTATTACCGCACGTATATTAGCGTGTTGCACCTTTGCTCAGTACAGAAGAGTAGTTGCCATTGTTTGATGTTGCTACCACAGAGGAAAAGTTGCAGCATGGTCGAGCTCAGAGTGTAGCGTTAGCCATAGTGCCAGTGTTTACATCAGCTAACATTGATAGCTAGCTTGAATGCTTTCCCCACTGCTAACGTTAACCACGTTAGTTTCCTAGTTCTTTTGGCTTAACTGTGTCCTGGCGTGAAGTTTGCCAGGTTTGCCCCTGTCTACATCAATACCCGTTGTTAATTAGGCGAGTGTTAAATTATCATTAAATGGTGACCACCACGTTTGCTACCTAGCGTGCTAATTTTGGGGCCAAAGTAACATTAAGCATTAGCGTTACGTTAGCTAAAGCAAGCTGACGTAATGTCGCAACAAACGCATACCATGCTAATAATGCATTTATGTCACACATGTTATTGTTTTTATTGCAGGAATGTAAATGTCTGAGGACAAGGAAGCCCAGGAGGATGAGCTGCTTGCTTTAGCAAGTATCTATGATGAGGAGGAGTTCCACCAGGCGGAGTCGGCACAGGGGGGAGAGATCCAACTCTGTCTGGAGCTCCCTCCTGATTTTAAAGTTGTTGTCAAAGGTACAGCTGAGCTGTCAGTGAGCTATGAGCAATGTTTACAAGTTAAGCAAAACTCAATTGTAACTCAAATGTAGTAGGCACTTTTGTTATATTGCTTAGATCTATTTTGTAGATAATTTTCATAAAGTTATTCTCTTCTCCACTGCTACTCTTACATGTATTGGTCTCACTCCAATTTGGGATCTAACTAAATCTCCTCTGTGTGTTGCAGGAGAGAATCAAACTGGATATAATGTTTGCTTCTTACCTCCTTTGGTGCTCAACTTTGAGCTTCCTGCAGACTATCCATCCACATCCTCACCAGTTTTCATTCTCAGCTCTAAATGGATGACCATTGCACAGGTAAGACTCATGGCACCTTAAATAATACTTCACTACATCACTATACAAACCTGACCCGCACATGTCGGCAAGGTTTGGTAAAGTATTATAATTCAGAGTCAACTGAGGAAAAGTGAGTGTCTTGACCTTGAAAAAGAGTTATTGATGGTATTGCTCAATAAGGTTTCCTTACCATTCCTTACCCTAAATCCCTGTTTGTTCTCCTTGTCCATTATGCCTCCTCAGATGAGCTCTCTTTGCAGACGCCTGGATGAGCTGTGGGAGGAGAACCAGGGCTGTGTGATTCTTTTCACATGGATCCAGTTCCTCAAAGAGGAGGCTCTGGACTTTCTGGGCATCCAGTCTCCTCTTGAAGTCATAAGGGGAGGAAGTAAGGCAGTTGGTGAGCGCAGGAAAACCGACCCAGCAGCCACAGGTACACTATGAGTTTTGTTAAATTATTTCCTTTTGCTTGTGTGGATGCATCTGCATTAGCTGAGGTGCCTCTCTAGTATTAATAGTAGCATGATATCTATAAGAAGTAGATCATATTTTAGTGATGCCTAGATCAAAACAACGGCATAAACCGACCCCTGGAGTGGTATGGCGGTGAGTACAGTGGCATAAACCGATCCCCTGGCGACTTATGCCGCTCAGTACAGCGGTGAATGCCAATCCCCGGAGTGGTTGGCCGCTCGTGTTCCTTCGTCAGGTGCCGCTTAAAAGTAGTAGGTCACTGTCGGTGACAAACGGTAAAGCATTTTCATATATCCTTGCCAATGTACCCAAGTTAATGTTAGAGAGTGTGTGTGTGTGTGTGTGTGTGTGTGTGTGAGAAATTAGCAGTGAAGTTATAGCTGTGAATGTACATGTGTGTGTGTTGGGAGAGGGAGCGAGTGGAGGAGAAGGTGGACTGTTGCACGCCATGTCTCTGTAAGTTATTAATAACTTTTGCTTCTCAGAACGCTGCTTTATCACTTTTTGACCTGCCTGTGGGTCGACTTCCACATTGTACTGCATGTAGTATCGCCATGCTGGCTATCTCTTTCACACAGACGTCAGTTCCGCTCTGTTACTACCTCTGCTACCGGCTTAAAGGTGCAACAACTCTGTCCCCCGATTCCGTCTTCAAAACTTTCCCTCCCAAGGCGAGGTGGCTTAAAGGCACGTCAGTCCCGCCTTGAACAGGCGACATGAAAGGGGCTAATGATACCCGCTCATTCATTGGTTGTCCCGCTTCCTATGTTTTGAGTGACTGCACCACCGTAGCAGGAGCAGCGCGAACGATTGGTAAAAGTCGTGGATTTGTGAGCACTGGTATGTTCTAACAGTTCGTCAGACTCGCCCGGTACATACAGACATGAAAAAGAGTTGTTTAAAAAGATTTGTTCGTTCATTTCCGCCCATAACTAGGCAACCCAAACACTAATATACTCTTCTGCTTTTCTGTAGATTATCTAGGTACAGTACCTGCAATTAACATTTATTCACGCTGCCTAATTTGTTTGTTAAAAAACAGTTGCTCTCAAGCAAGAACACATTGTCACCACATGATAAGCATTTTTCTTCCATGAAAATATTCTATTTTATATTATATTGTTTTGCCTAATGTTTTTTTAGAGTGATTAATACTTTGTTTTTTCAGCTCTGACACAGTGTGGGAGTCATTCTGAAAATGCTGAGGAAAAGAAACCGCAGCCACAGTTGTCATTGCCTTCTCAACTGGACCAGCGGGCCGTTGTGGTGATGGACCCGCGTGCCGACCTCCTACCTCAGCTCCTGGACTTTGACGAGGAGCAGCGCCAGAGGGTGTTTGACAGCAAGGTGTTCGGCTGTGGGATCTGCTTTGTGGAGAAGCTGGGCTCCAACTGCCTCTGCTTTAAGGAGTGCCAGCATGTCTACTGCAAGGCCTGCATGACTGAATACTTCCAGATCCAAATACGGGACGGCAACGTTCAGTGCCTTAATTGCCCTGAGCCCAAATGTACCTCCTTAGCTACACCATCACAGGTAAGAGAGTGGTAAAGAAGGTGTGTGTGTGTGTGTGGTTCTAATGTCACTTTACAGTTGAATTAGTGCTTTTCAGAGGGTGGTTAAACTAAACTCCCACTCTGCAAGTTTACCCAGCCTATCACTTGTAATGAGCCATCTCTCTCCCTCTGTCTTCATCTCTCAGGTGAAGCAGCTGGTGGATGAGGAGCTGTTTGCCCGTTATGACCGTTTGCTGCTTCAGTCCAGTCTGGACCTCATGGCCGACGTGGTCTACTGTCCCCGCCAGTCCTGCGGCACCGCTGTTATGGTGGAGCCAGACACTACCATGGGGATTTGCTCGGCCTGCCAGTATGCCTTTTGCACACTGTGCAAGCTGGGCTATCATGGTCTCTCCCACTGTAAAATCCCTGCAGGTAAGGTCACTGAAAATACGTTTGCTGCCCATCACATGCTAATAAAAAGACTCACACTTTTGAAGCTGTGTAGCAACAGGTTGGCTTATCGAAAATGGATACTGCCCTTCAACTGAAAAGTGTTGCCATTTCTGTTCTGGATCTGGTTCTAACTATTTTACTTCATTGTTTCTTCTTCGTGTGTAACCTAATTCTAAATTCAGTATCAGGTTATCTCACAGTTCACCCTCCTGTCTTGGTCTGCTGCATGTCTATGTGAATGTGAGACACATGTTGTTTAGTTATGTGTCAGTTTATTTGGCACTTTATGTCAGATGAATCCCTATCAACAGCCATCCAAATGCTCTACAGTTAGCATTTTAACTAAAGTAAAAATGTTGAGACAATTTCTTTGAGGGTTAATGAGTTAATACTCTAATTAAATTAACTTATTTGCAACATGTGATACTGAATGCCATGTGTATTTTAAATATCTCTTACTGTTATTATGCTTTGTTAACTACTGCTAACAGTTATATAAAACTAACTGTACAGTACCACATTTTATCAATCTTAACCCTAAGTTCCTGTCCCTGTTTTCTGCCTTGTTCCACAGATGAGTTGCGCAACCTCAGAGATGAGTACCTGTCAGCCTCAACTGCGGGGAAAAAGTTCATGGAGCAACGCTTTGGGAAGAGGGTTATCCAGAAAGCAGTGGAAGAGTCCTTTAGCAGAGACTGGCTTAATGAGAACTGCAAGTGCTGCCCACGCTGTGGAACCAATATACAGGTTGGGCTCCCCCTGCTGGTCACAGTACGGTTAGAACAGGCTTTGACTTTATCACCAGGGGTCAGTGTTCACTGGCGTCAGTTTTAAATATGAAACAAACGGAGCATTTATCTTACTTACTTTATACACAGACTGAGAGAAGGTAGTCAGGTGATAACAAAATGTGAACTGCAGCCTGCGTTTGATGTACAGTTCTGTTAAAGGTGCGCTAAGCGATGTTGGGTGACATTACTTCTTTTTTTTTTATTATCAGTTTTTTATTGTTTTTATATTTTTGAACAGAACAGACAAACACAATTGAACAAGAACAACAACCCTCTCCCACCCCCCATCCTCTGCAGTCTTGAGAAAAGAAAAACAAACAAAAAGCAAGAACAGGAATCACACCTTGCCTAGTCACTCTCCTCTAATTCTTGTGATGCTGAGGTCATTAAGACTGATACCTGTGCTGCTGCGTTTTTCCATAGGTCTATAGTAGATGACTTTGCTTTGTTAATCCTTGCTGTAGAGAGCTCAAGCATAACTATGTCCAGAAAATACGCCAACCACTGTTTTATACAAAGCGAGTGGGGGGGGAGCCAGCATTGAGCTATCATTTTCTTAGTCGCGGTTGAGCCAGCTAGCCAAATTTTCTTCTGTCTCCCAAGTAGGTGTAATTTAGAGTCATCATTAAGTAATAAAACAACCGGGTCAGTAGGAATTCAACATCCTATCACATCAGATATTATTGATGTTGTTTTATTCCAAAACTCATTCACCTGTTCACACTCCCAGACCATGTGCAGGAAAGTTCCAGTTTGTTCAGGTTGACAGAATGTGCAATAAGGAGTGGAAATTACTTTAGAGACGTATCTCTTCTGAGGAGTCCAGTATGTCCTACAGCATATGTTGAAGTGGATCTGCTGGTGATTTGGGTTCTCGGAAAAGTGGGAAATATTTTCCCAAACTGTCTCCCAATTAATTATGTTCCCCTCCGTGCTCAGCTCTCGTTCCCATTTCCCCACTATTGGGAGTTCTCCTACGGATACTTGCATCAGTTTAGCATAAATCCTGGACACTAATCCTCTCACAGGAGAATTAACAAGCCATTTAATGATTGGGTATATCTCAAGACTGTTCCAGCATGGTACTCTATAACATTGTAGGGCTGATCTTAAGCGAAGATAAAGGAAGAAGGATGTCCTAGGGACCTCAAAGCTAGCTCTCAGGTCTTCAAAACTTGGTGACGTTACTTCTTGTTGACGTTCAAAGTATTTTCAAACAAAACGAGGCTAGCTCGGCCCTCCCTCCTCCTCATCCCGTCCCCTCTCCCTTCCACTCCCCAACCCCAAATCCTTCTTGTCGGTTATTGGGTGGAACGCTGGAACACTGTTATGTTTGGTGGTGCAGGTTGGCACAGTTTTTTTGTTGCCGTTTGTGGAGCCTGGGCTGTCTACAGAGACCGCGTTTCTTTACTGTGTGTTCAGGGGACAGGCAGCTCACGGATAGTGAGGAGATGTTTGCTGTATGTGACAAAAAATATGTAGCCTAAAAAACACGTGCATCACTTAGAGCACCTTTTAATAATCAACCTTTAAGCCATTCTAATTCAAATGTACACGTTATAAAGTGTTTAAAGGGGTGATAGAATGATTATATAGGGTATTTTACACTATTCCTTAAGGTCTCCTAATAGGGTATGTAACATTGGTTGGGCTGAAAATTGCCCGAATGCTATTTTATTAGTCCCTTAACTACCCTGTGAATATGGCTCTATTTGGAACAAAAGCTTTTCTTCCAAATGTGGTATGCTAATGAATATTTAGATGAGCTACGCGCTGATTGGTTTGAGCGAACCACATAGAAACACATTGGAGATGAGACAGCAGGTTTTATATTTCAGACTCTGCAAAGTTATACATTGTTTGTCGGGCTATTTCGTTATTAAATTCACTTCTGAGACTTTTTTAAGCAAGAAATAAACTATATTAAGCTCAAATATGGGTTGTTTTACAAAAATTGATGGCTTATTGCAAATTTGGTAAGACGTGTCGGACTTTAGCTAGGAGCTCCACACAGTCTGACGAGAAAGCGGAAACCTCCATAACAAGTGAAAGTCACCGTTTCCCTGGGTACTGGACTACTGGAATACGAGCTGGCTGGCTGCCAGCATAACTAGAGTAGCTATATTTCGTCACGCCACTTATATAACATCTACCCCAAGATCTTATAAAGCTAACAATGGCGTCCGATTTCAATTTAATGCATTTTTGTGAACATTAGGGGTTTCGTTAGCTGCGACTGTCCTTCAATCCTATGTGTACAGATCGCGGCTAGTTAGCTTCATTTTCAGCGTAATTAAAGTATATTTACAGTTTGAATTTCGTCACGCCACTTATATTACAGCTACCCCAAGGTCTTATAAAGCTAACAATGGTGTCCAATTTCAATGTAATGCATTTTTGTGAATTCCAGAGGAATTCTAAGAGGAGGCTAGCTAGCTCTCATTGATAGAGCTCCATCCAGCCGCAGGCTCTATCAATGAGACTCGTGGACAAGAGGTGTTTATTTCCCCGATCGTTTGTTTAAATAACTCAACACATTATAATTAGCTACACACATTATAAGATTAACTGGAACCTGTGGTAAGAGATTGCTGGCGTAACAAGCTCGCTGACCGCGCTCTCACTCACACACACCGGCCATTTAGCAGGAAGAGGGGAGCTGCAGGCCCTGGAGCTCTGACAGGGCAGCGGCGTTTGGTAGTCCATTAACCCCAAAAACGGTGACTTTGCGCGGGTATGGAGTGCCGTGGGCGGACGGAGCTCCATCTACCTCACAGCAGGCCGGGGTCTGTGAAGGAAGGCAGGCCGGCAGCGAGGCAGCAACCCAGGCAGCACCGGCCGCTAAACTCCGACACACAGTCGGACAAAATTTGCAATTAGCCATCAATTTTCGTAAAACGGCCCATATTTGACCTCTACATAGTTGATTTCTCACATAAAAAAGTCTCAGAAGTGAATTTAGTGTTAAAATAGCAGATGAACAATGTATACAATTTCTGAGATCTGTGCGACCTATTCAGAAGACTACCTGATCTCAGATCAGTGGTGTAGCCTATGTAAATGTTGGTGCGTGACAAAGGTAGAGACTAGAGCCAAATAAGGAGGAGCTCGTTGAGATTTGCCCGTTTTCAGAGGCCGTTTCAAATTGTGAGATTTGCAGGGGAAAGAGGTGTCAATGGGATTTGGAGGTTCTATGTATGTCCTAGTTACCCACTAAACTGTCGTTATTCAACTATGACAAGGTAAAATCGGTTTTGCATTCTATCACCCCTTAACATTTTTTATTATCTATTCCATACTGTCCTTATAGGTCCCTATGTCCAGCCCCAGGTTGTTTGCTGAGTCCCCTCCCTAATGCCTTGTCTCTTTGTCTTTCTAGAAAGTGGATGGCTGTAATAAGATGACCTGTACCTCGTGTAGACAGTACTTCTGTTGGCTGTGCCTGGGTCTCCTCAGCAAAGTCAACCCGTACAGTCACTTCAACAACCCACATTCACCATGTTACAACCAGTGAGTGACCTTGTTTCTCTTTATTTTGTTTACCACTCTAGCCAAGTAGTCCCTGACACTTACTATACATCTATAAAAACAAAAAAAAACATTGGTTGAGTGTGTCTTTTCTTTTCCTGCTGCAGACTCTTCCAAGGTGTGGATCTTGATGAAGAAGATGCCTTCTGGAGTGATGAGGAGGACTGACAACCTGTGCAGCACCTCATTGTTGTATGCTCCATTTGAAAGCACTTTATCTCCCATAACCATCACTTTGGCACTTACTATGCCTGCATTAGCAAAACAGTGCCACTACAAACAACCATGTACTATTGTTTATGTATTGAATATGATCAGGCATCTTGGGTATAAAACATTCAATGTATGGGTGCAAATTTTTCATATTTACTTATGACAGATGTTATATATATATATATATATATATATATATATATATATATATATATATATATATATATATATATATATATGTGTGTATATATATATATATATATATATATATGTGTATGTGTGTGGCATAACAGTTTTAGCTCAGAGAGATATTGTGGTAAAAGTAGACATTTTCTTTAAAAAATTGCTCTTGGTTATGAACATCAAAAATATTTGGTTAGTGAATGTTTTAGATATGACAATGTCATAGGACTGGACTTTTATTCCAAAAAAACAAATTGTGGATTAATTTCTCTTTATTATACTCTAAATCAGGTCTACAGATCTACCATCTTAATTAGACTTTTTCATGACTGACATCTCATAGGCTCATAATGATCAACCGGTGATACGTGAACCACTGACTCAGTTTGATTCATTTAAGGTGTTTGCTTCCAATTAGCTAGCAACTGGGTGTTGCAAGGAAAAGGACTGCATTTGCCCTACTTTGTCATGTTAAGTGTCCTGATTGTTGAACCTGGGGATTTGTCAACTAGACATACACTACCGGTCAAAAGTTTGGGGTCACTTAGAAATTTCCATTCCACTCCATTACAGACAGAATACCAGCTGAGATCAGTTGCATTTTGTTTTGTTTTTAACCAGGGCAGCAGTTTTCAGATTACATTATGTGCTTACATAATTGCAAAAGGGGTTGTCCAACGTTTTCTCAGTTAGCCTTTTAAAATATCAGATTAGTAAACAGAATGTGCCTTTGGAACATTGGATGAATGGTTGCTGATAATGGGCAATGTAGATATTACATTAAAGATCAGCCACTTCTATCTACAACAGTCGGGAACCCTTTTGCAATTATGTAAGCACATAATGTAATCTGAAAACTGCTGCCCTGATTAAAAAAAAAACAATGCAACTGATCTCAGCTGGTATTCTGTCTGTAATGGAGTGGAATGGAAATTTCTAAGTCACCCCAAACTTTTGACCGGTAGTGTAATTACAGAACAATTTTCTTTTCTCCTTAATGAAAATTATGTTGATTTGCTTTGTCTTGAGATGAGTTAATTTACAGAAGTGTGTCTTTGCACATCATATGACAAAAATGAGGCGGCTTGAAAAGATTTATTTTATGAGATTGGTTGTGGGGAACGTTTTTGTTATTTCATTAGTTAGAGACATGTTTTGTTTGCATATAGAAGGTAATAACGGAGGACTCTTCAGTAAATATACCTAATAGGAATGATATTTGACAAGATTTATTCACACCCTCCTTTGTACGAGTTTTATTTTTGCCAACGTTTAGTGTCAAGGAGAGGCCATATAATCTTAATGTCTAGAGATACAAAGAAATATTTTGTTAATTTATTTTCTTTTTCTTTCTTTTTACATTTGATCAGAAAGGGGACTATCTCATGGAGGCGGTTCTGTTTGAAATTGATCACTGCATCAAATATTATCAATGTTAAATGATTTGCTCCTTACTGCATCAAAAATGCAGACTACTTTGATAATGGATTCTGGTTTGGACCGGTAAAAAGACAATCTCTTGTTCAGTCATGAAATGCACATGGATTCACTTTCCCTTCAGTGCAGACCCACTGTCATTTCATTCTCATGTAAGAAACATTTGAATGCAGGACCTGCAGAATCCACTTAAAATGCATTGGCAAAAATAAATGTTACCACTTAACATTTTGTCAATTATTCATTGGATCTGGGCGCCTGGGTATCTCACCTGGTAGAGCTGGCGCCCATATGCAGAGGGTCAGGGTTCGAGTCCAACCTGCGGCCATTTGCTGCATGTCTTCCCCCTCTCTCTCCTCCCTTTCGTGTCTACAGCTGTCCTGTCTATTAAAGGCTAAAATGCCCAACAAATTATCTTAAAAAAACAAATGTATTCATTGTATCTGAGACTGGAAATGCACTTTGTGGCAGCATAATTCTTCTGCCCTCACTATGTGTGTATAGGTGCAGAGTTATGCAGCAAACTAAACACTTATATAATAAAATAGAAAAAAATATATAAAGGTAAAGCTATGGCCCTTGTGGTTTTAACTGGAAGCAATTATGAAACAAAAACTAGCATTGGAAAACAAATTCAGTAATAGTGATTACAATTAAGAAAAAGATGAGATCCAAGAGTTAGACCAAAGGTATCGTAAAGTAACAAGGAAACTGGATTCACAGACTAGCTGTCAAATCAGTTACATTGTGCTTTATGTCAGAAAAACTAAATACCCCAGTAAAATATCAACATGAAGTGCAACACAGTAAATAATATAGCAAACATACACATAGATTCCACAAGAGATGGAAATCAAAAGAGTAAATTATGACCACTTATCACAACAGTACTTCATCAGTTACATACGTAGAATGTTGCATTGGCAATATGTTAGCTCCAGACATAATTTAGTGGCTAGCTTGGTTAGCAGTAAGCTGATTATAATGTAGAAAAACTAAATTCTACTAAATCACAGAAACTGCTTGTAGATAATTCTCCAACAAGTGCATTTCAGGAGTAGATAAAAGATGTCAGTATTTGCTTGGTTACAGATCTGACAAAATAGTGGCTGTAACCATGTCACTGCCATAGAACTTTGCCAGTAGTGGTTGCTACTAGCAGCGGAACACCCAACTGAAACCAGCCATTGTTGCTGTGAGGTCATGAGACATATTATTGCAGGTGTTCATTGGTATTTTTAAGCTGTTTATTTTTTACTTTAGTTGCTCCTCACAAATGTACACCTCCAATATGGACCACATTTAGGCTTCAAGTCCCATTGCCTCTAAGCTATTGTAAAATGATGTGTTAATGTTTAGTAAGACAATACATAACTTAGTACAGGAGGAGCCACAAAGCAGTTTTTTTTCCTTTTTTGTGGTTTAATAAAGACGGCATTCAGTGTAAAAAGTAAAGAAATACAAATAAAAACAAAAGGGTTATATGAATGTATAAATATATACAACTCTTTTTACATGTCATTATTCAACAAGAATATAGTAAGGAAGCAAATGCTGAATAAATAATGTCAAACCTGATACAAGGGTTTTCTTTAATTTGACTTTGTTCAGAAATGTCACTACTCTTTTTTGATGAAGGATTTTATTTAAATTTTCCGCAATTTTGACCAAAATTGTCATTTTAACTCTACTTCAACTTTAGCAATTTGAACTCTTGAGAGTTAAAATAGTTTAGAATGAAATGTCACACCTGAATTATTCACAAACCACAATTGAATATTTTCCGTCCGTTTAGCTCGCTGTAGGGGCTCTAAGTAAGCCTTTACAACACCTTGTAACCTGAAACATAACCCACATTTACCCTTTACTCCAGAGGTTATACTGTGACAGAGAGAAACAATGGAATACTAAAGAAACAAAGAGCTCACAATTTAGCCTCAGATTGAAAAGAGACGACAACATGGTGTCATCCCTTTGGCTAGAGTTGCTGACAGGGGATAACCTTTTAAAATGGTCCCTCTCTCCTGACCTGCGCCCCCCCCCAGCCCCTGCCTGTCTTTCTCCATACACTGACTGACTGACTGACTGACTGACTGACTGAACTGTTATTATGCCCATAAAGACACATGCTCTCACAAACGCAGGAAACCACAACCAGCAGCACCTGACCAACACTGAGGAAGTTCACTAACCCTCAAATCACTCATCGTTTTCTCCTCGCTGAACCAGAAAAGCAGGACGAGACTCAAAGGAAAAGGTCAGTGGATTTTTTCATGTGGTGGCTGAAGGGATGCGGCCTGGGTCTAGGATGGTGGTGATGAAGATCCCAGAGCTCAGTGTCATCATCGATGTGTGTTCTGTTGTCAGCCATGTTTTTGTGGAATGCAGTGGTGGTGTTGAGTTGGATGGATGGATGAATTCTGTCTGGCTGGGGAGGCAATTATGTTTTTACAATGCTGTGGACTACACAATAACTTCATGATAGCCTATCAAATCACTGCTTCATTGTTATGTATACAACTTTACTTTTATATGTTTCTATCAATGTGTTTGTCTATCTAAGAAGCATTTGCTAAATAAACTCCAAAGGCATTTTTGCTGTGGTGTTTTTTGATATGTTGGCTTTCTATTATCATGTCTTAGTCTTAGATTCAAATTCTGAAATGAATACCCCAATACAGTGCCGACAGATGGCTGTATGAATCAAAGCTACCTTTCAAAAGGGATAGTTAAATATGAGTAAATGAAGTTGTATTATTGTCTCATGCTCACAACCATGATCGGGCGCATGAGCTTACAAGACATTTAAAGCAATACTACAAGTCTACTAAAAGTCCAACAATACAGAAAACCAATTTGAATGATTTTCACAATCAGATTTCAGGCCTTCCTGTCTACACCAACATTTAAATCACTGACAAGACATGTTGGCAAAAACAGCAATTCCAATTCTTTGATAACCTGTACACCAAAATATTTCTGGGTTTTGTTGAGCAATTTCATTGAACATCATCTTTACTCTCTCTCTTTACTCTTATAGTAAATAATCATAATTATACTGTATGCACCGGACAAAAGAAAACAGAATTCTTTTTCCATGACTCGCAAGTCACACAGCTCACACAAATCTATGATGAAACTCCTTAACAGATGGTTTGAGACTACTGTGACACACTGACATGTTTCTAACAATTGTATCCCCACTGAAAGTTACTGAATTTAACAGTTTTTTAAATTAAAATGTGAAATACTCTTTGTCGAATACAATTAAATACTCACTTTAAAGATCCGAAGTGATCTAAAAAGTATACAAATCCTTAAAATAAGCCAGAATACATTGGCAATACCATGATGTCAAATTAGTCCAAAGATTGTTTAGCACTGCATCATGTTTTACTAGCTCGTCAGCTCGTCAGCTCTTTTGCATGTTAAAACAAAAACAAAAAAAGAGTTCAATATCTTCCTCGGAAATAGTACCGATACCTCAAAATTCTACTTTAGTTAATTGCTAGAGTAAATGTGCCGTTTGTTAATGTCCACCATTGTTGACACCAAGCTTTCAAGCAACTCATCAACTGTTCCTCTCCTCCAGCTCATCCACTGCAGGAACCAAGAACACAACCCAGCGGTCGCATCATGATTGAGAGTGACAGACAGCTGTCGGCCATGGCGCAGGAGCTGTGGGACAATGACGTCAACAGACTCAAACCTGGAAAAGACTACAGAATCTCTCTGCAGGTGCACCACACACAACACACACACACACACACACACACACACACACACACACACACACACACACACACACACACACACACACACACACACCTAAATGTTTACTGACATCCTAGCTGGCCCTTAAACACATCTACAATTGCTCAGTCTGTAATTTAAGAGCTTCGTGTTGGTTTTGTGTACCACCTTGAAGCATCTTTTTTCACATCAAGAACATCAAGTATGAAAAGAGAAAACCAGAGAGGTAAAGACCATTTGACAAGCAAGGAGGATTGTGGAAATTGTGGTCTTAATCCAAACTGCCAGCTCAGATTAGACAACAGAACATTTTTTACTGTAGCTGTGGGTTATATCTTTGTTTGGTTCTGTTGTTTCTCCTCTGTATCACCTACTTATAAGTGGTTTGGTTATCGTCTGGTGCATCCATGTTGCCAAGGCAGCTCTGACTGAATGCAAAATGTATGGAAGCATGCTGGAAGCATCTGAGATTTTATGGGAAAACAGAAAGCAGTGACTGTTGATTAACTATTTGCACAAGTCCAATTTTGAAGTTTGAGTGGTTCTCTTCTTGCTGCAGGGCAAAGCTGGAGACAGCATGGCCATGAGCGACAACAACGATGGAGCAGGATATCCTCTGTTTACATTTGTCGATGAGAACATTTTCAAAAAGGAGACTTTTTTAGGTAAGTGCATCAGGGTAGAATGTCAAAAGTGCATTCGTCATGCTTTAAAGTGCCCATATTATGAAAAAAACACTTTTTCTGGGATCTGATCCATGCTGTTTTGAGTGAGATACAGTTTCTGAATGTGTCCTGCCTTCAGTCTCTGGGTGAGCTGTTCAAAATCGGCACGGCTTGTGACGTCACCAGCCGAAATGAGCTGGCTAGCCGCAACCGTTAGCTAACGCTAATGCTAACGCTAGCATGCTACCTCGTTCTCAATAGCAAAGCACTGCTACAACACACACAAGTTCACCGTAATCTACAAAAGAACTACTTACATGTGCACCCTCATTTAGAAGTCTCCCAGCTAATCCTGCCTTGTAACTGACAGAAGTTGGACAAACAGCCTTTCTTTTACTATCTATGGAGCTAGCTAGCTGACATGATCTACATCTGAGCTACTGCGCATGTGCGAGTGCAATCAAAGATAGTACAGAAGAAGAAGAAGAAAAGAGGTGTCACTCTGTAGCTAAAACAGAGACCAGCTGAAAAGAGGATTTGCAGCAGTGAGAGAGAGCTGTGCAGTACAACAAAAATATGGTGTTTTTTGAAAATTAAACCATGTAAACCTATTTTGGTACAACCTTAAAATACAATTATGAACCTGAAAATGAGCATAATATGGGCGCTTTAATGTTTATGGTCTATTATTTGTTTTCTGTGGAATGAGGCTGCTTCTTACAAAAATGTTTGATTTGACATGATCTCTTCACACATTCCACTGCACTGTTTACCAGTTTGATATATGATCCTCCTCGTCGCCTCCCTTCAGAGTAAACCTTTTTCATCTACTCATAATCTCCCTATGACGAACTGTGGCATGTTGCATAACCACAGAGTATGCAGAGGTCACTGTGCTGGGTGCAGAAAGATGTTCCTCTGCAACCACTGGCTTCTTCAAATCTTCCTCTGCATGATAGCTACTCAAGCATGCTTCCTTCCGGCAATTCTTGTCTAGTGACGTTTTCACAAAGAATACAGTATGTTGTGTATCATGTGAGCTGTATAGGGAGTTGAGTTATGTAACAGCATGTTTTCAGAGTTCACCCTGAGGCAGTTGTCCCATTGAAGACAAGGAGGATTTCTCCCTCCTTGCTATTTTTATACTTAGTTTGTCCATAGTCTTTAGCAACCTGCATCACTGTCCTTCATCTGGTTACTAGAGCTGAGGATTTTCTTTTCTTTAGAAATAGAAATCCTCATTTATTCTGAGGTTTCTGTATTCAGCTTTCATAAATGTCATTATATATCCCAGACTGAACAAAACCACTTTTTGATAAGTGTCTGTGTTTGTTTCTACAGCTTTTATCTCCCTGTTGGATAACTATGTGAGTGACACCGGCGAGCCAGAAATTGTAACCCCTGAGGAGGTGGCAGAGAACCACAAATTCCTGGACGCCATCATTAAATCTTCCACTATGAAGGTACCCGTGGGAACGTTTAGAAATAAACTCTCCCATCTTGCAGTGCCTCATAAAGGCCCGTTTCTACTAAAGAATTAATGAGAAAGAATTAGGCAGCAGCTGTGCACAGTTCTGAGACGCTATATACATATATAAAAATAGAAAGATAAATATGGTTTGTATACCGTGTGATACGCAGTGTGAAATAGTGATATTGCACAGTAATGAAATTGCACAGAACGTGCACTCATTGACAATGCTAACATGCTGATGTTTAGCAGGTATAATGTTTACCATGTTTACTATCTTCATTAAGCAACATTTACTTATTAGCACCAAACACTAAGTACATCCGAGGCTGTTGGGAATATCATTAGTGTGGCCATGAAGAACTGAACAAATACATTTTTTTACCTGATGATGGCGCGACCCGTTTTCAATTTTTGTTTTATATCAGGGAATATAGGACGTAGAAATAAGCGCTGAAAATGTGTAGAGGAAAAATTTAACAATTTAAAACGTTGGAAAAAGCAAAAACAAACTGTGAAAAAAAGGCGTCAAAAACGTCGGGAAAAAACAGTGTTTTTTTCAAGGTTGACGGGAGGACAACACGAGGGTTAAAAGTCAGGGGTTCATTGTCTGGGAACTACGAATGTCTGCACAAAGTGTCCTGGCAATCCATCAAATAGTTGTTGAGATATTTCAGTTTGAACCAAAGTGGGGGACCGACCGACTGACATTGCCCTCCATTGTGCCACAGCGCTAGTGTGGCTAAAAATGTAAATGACAACATTTAATAGTACATTCTTGTTTGTTTGCAGATAGCTCATAAATACCTGGCAGAGAATAACCTCTCTCCAAAGGATGATATACAATTCAAGGAGCAGCTGTACAGGATCTGGTTTGAACTTTATGCGAGGAGAGGATCCAGCAGGTGGGTGGAATCTGGCACAGCACCTAATATAACTTCACCAGTGGAATCTGGCACTATGATGGTAGTCTTACTCTGAGAAACTGGCTCAGTGTAGCACATCCAGTCAGTATTACTGTGAGTAGAACTACTGAAATGCTCATTTGTAGCATGTTCTGGAAGGAAGCAGCAACTAAATACCACATTTTGTCCACATGGTTAATACAATTTAGTCATTTTAATAGATGCATACGTGCTAAGTTTAGAGTTATAAGGTTCCATAAATTAACTGAGTTTAGGGCATGACCATGAGCTGATGAAATTACACCTTTTGAAAATGAGAGTGAGAGATTCTTTAGACAAAATAACTGACGATATGGCGTGGAAAGCCTACAGTACATCAGATTTACAACAAATCAGAAAATGTGTCCGTCGGTCTGTCTCCCTTCAGGCCAGACTCCTCTGGATTTGAACACGTGTTTGTTGGTGAGACGAGAGGAGGGCGGACTGTCATCGGATTTCACAACTGGATCCAGCTCTACCTACAAGAGAAGCTGGGACACATCGATTACAAAGGCTACAGCGTCAATGCAAATTCACCCCAGGTACAATGTTATTGTGTGTCTCTTGTTTTAACAAAGATGGACCACAATGGGGGCAAGAATATATTTTTAGCACTACCCTATCTGTATTGTATTTCCCCGTCACATATTCATATCAATATATCTGACAAATCTTCCATCTGTCTTCCTGTCTTTTCTCACCTCCTCTCCTCCCAAAATGTTGAGCTGCACTCTTTGCAGTCTTGCTTTCACCTTGGTTTCACCGTTCTTGCACACTGATGAGAAACCTCACATCCTTCTATGACTACATTTGCTCTCTCACCTTCTGCTCAGCTCTCTGTATTTTGTCTTTCTAATCTGAGCCTAATGCAAATCACTGAGCACGACCCATTTTCTATTTAAACACGATAAGGAGTCTCCTGTAGTTTAAAACAATGCATCATTTTCATATTTTTACTTTGCATATTTTCCACAATCACCTATGCATTTTCCACGTATCATGCAGCATACTGAATGCAAACATATTTGCATGGCGCACTGGACCCAAGAGAAATCATTATGTTCAATATTATCATCAGATAATGGCGGAGTTGACCAATAGGGCAATATTTCCCAGAAATGTGTATCTCTTTAAATTATGTTATATAGAAGCACCTTCCTACCAGGAAAAGAAAATAGATGAAAGGTTGTGGATGATAAACATAAAAATATGAATTGTAAGCCTGATGTTATCTTAAATTCATTCATTATCATGCCTAACTTTTCACGTTTGTTTCCCCTTTTATTGGCAAAAATTGGCCTATATATGTCAGGTGGTGTGTATAACGTAAGTATGTGAAACACTGACAGCCTGCGTCTGTTTCACATCTTTCTTTCTTTACTGTCTCTTCTCCTCAGACCGATGAGAATGAGCCAATGGCTGTTTTTGTCAAACGATCCTACATGTTTTTCCATCCCTCACCATCCTCTTCTCCTCTCTTTCATCACCTGCCATTTCTTTTTTTTCTTTCTCACTGCAGCCTGACGAGAACAAGCACATCATGGCGCTACAGTTCAGTTGGAAGGACGGTATAAAGCCCAAGGGCAGCATCTTCATCGGCGTCAGTCCCGAGTTCGAGTTCGCCCTCTACACTCTCTGTTTCCTCACCTCACCCAACGAGCGTGTCAAAGTCCAATTCAGTTTCTATGATGTGGAGATTGTTTGCCACCACTACAACCAAAAGCACATAGGCACCACTTACCCTGTGCTGCTTAAGTACCGGAAACCTACCAAGTAATTTGACTAGAAATTAATCTGAGATATAACTTCTCCAACATTTGAGCTTGCATACAAAGTGTCACAGGTATTGTTGTTGTCTTTTTTATTTAAGATAAAGATACAATAAAACCTTACAAGACCCAATTGCATTTGTTTTTATTGCACAATGATGCCTATTATTCGGAATGTGTTAAACAGTATATTAAGTGAGCGATATAGTGTAAGTAATGTGCTAATTACTGATGTTCATGAGTTACTCATTAAAATGTATGAGTACATTTTTGAAGTACATTAACTTGAGTACTTCCATTTTCTGCTACTTAATATTTCTGCTCAACTACAATTCAGAGGCAAATAACAACACACAAGTGAATGTACGTTTGGTAGGCTACTTGAAATGTAAGCTTTTTAAATAATTTTGTACTTTTACTTAAGTACATTTTTGAATGCAGGACTTTTACTTGAAACAGAAGTGTTTCTACACAATGGTATTGCTACTTTTCTTTAAAGATCAAGATTAAGACACATGGTCTATAGGCTACTTTATTGATCCCGCAATGGGAAATTAATTTTTTTTTCACTCTGTTAGTTATTAGCTACATACAACCACATAAGTATAAAGATCTTAGTACTTTCTCCGCGACTGATGATGGATGAGTTTTACGCAGTATTTTCATTTTCCAAGATAATTCTGTCAGTAACGTTGTTGTCTTGCTTGCCAGACCTAGCTCCACAGAGCTGTGAGCTGTAACCTTTTAATGATATTCATGGTTGTTTCACTTTGTTCCAAATGGGGGCGATAGAGGGTTTGTTGTGGCCAATGACGTCAATCGATTGACGAGCGAGACCGACTTCAAGTAACCAAGAACGATGAAGAAACAGCCCAGTTTTGGTTTCAAAATAAAGCAACGAAAATGTTCCTTTTTTAACAAATGTGATAATGTTTCTTCACAAGAAAGATTGACTGAATAAACAGATTAGTACTGATGGAGGCTACCTAGTACTTAACAAAATATAACTCAATATATGTCTAATAATAGTTCTCAATCTGGACTTAATTTAAAAAAAGGTAACCGGAAGCCTTGTGTTTTATGCTAACCAATACTGTAGCTTGACAATAATGTTAGTGTAAGCACCCAGCAGTCGAGGGAGAAACTGGTTTTCATTGTGGCGAGGATTGAGTTCACATTTTGTAACGTTATTGCTGATATCATTTTCGTTGGGTGTCTCTTTGTCTGTTGTTGATTCCCAGCCGTTCAAATCGGAATGGCCGAACCGAGCGGCAGATATCAGCAGGTATGAAAACACTATTGGTTACTAATACCGTTCGCTAACACGTTAAAGATTTAAGATCACGCGGTAACGTCAGCTGTATAACGTTACTGTTAACGTGACGCTGACAGACTGACACTCCCAGGTGTGTCGGTGGTGTCACCTTCCTCAAAGTGGCGGTTTCCTATTTAAGGATGTCGTTGTCGTTAATTAGCTAGCTAAGTCAATTCTGTTGCGATTAATTTCGTTATTTTCATCGGGTGAAGCTCGCTGTTAACAACACGCTAGCTTAATTAATGCGATACTAATGCTTCCGTGTTAGCTTTTTAGTTAAAGCTAACGTTAATGTTACATGACTGTGTAACGTTAGCTACGCGATTGCCTGTTGGGGCGTGTTGTCGCTGCTTTTGTTGAGTTAGCTAGCTATTGCAGGAAAGCTTTGCCAGCTAACCTTAAGCTATACTAATTGTATGCTAGCTAACGTTAGTTACCATTGAAGTGTAACGTTAACTTCATGTAACGCTTCTCGGCAACTCTCTAGCTATGACATGGTAATGTTTGGATATATAACACACACATGACCTACAGCAAGTGGGTGTGTTCGCTGGTCATCTAGCTAGCTAACTAACTAACTAGCTAGCTAGCTAGCTTAACCGCTAAATCCGTTTGCTAACCTGCTTAGCAAGGTTGGTAGCGCAGATAACTTTAGTCCTTATACGTTTGCTCATGTTGTTGATCAGTGATCAATAATGTACAGACGCATTAGAGACTGCTGTTAGAAATCAATTATTTCCTGTGGCCTAACGTTAGCTATTTTAGTGCACCTTAGTGAGGTAGTAATTATCGTATGATGTGTTTTATTTGGTAGAGAAACATTGCGAGAAAATGTTAGGAGTGACACAGTTACTTGAGTTGAGTTTGGTGTGTTATTTTCCAGGGGAATTAATAACCTTGAAAATGGCTCAATTTAACACCGAATAAATATTAGTTCATTATTAATTTAGTAGTTGAAGCACGCCAGTTGACACATTTCATATTTGTGCATGTTCAGCTTATCTTACTGACTAAAAGACTCACTGGTTACGCTATAATGTAATTGTAGTTAATTGGAATGAGTTATTTAGAAATGTGCCAGTAACAGGTTACCACTGTTCCAATTTTCCCTGTAATGTAATCCTACAAATTGATGGTGGGATTTTACCTTTCTTAGGAAATGATGGGGTTCTATGGGATCTGTACAATGAAGTGTCACACACCAAATGGAAAACTAAGATGTTGTTTACCTGTAATTTATACCTCTGCTAACATGTAACCCAGTGTTGCAGATCTACTACTTGGTATTCAGCACCACTTCAGTGGTCTCTCCCGGAAACTGACTTTAGTGTTAATTTATCATATGGGCTTGCCTTAAAAAAAAAAAAAAAAAAAATCTTGTTTAGCTGAATCATGAGTCGAGTGGCTGAGTCTGGCCAGTCACATGTTTCCTAACTTTTAATGAGACAAAAAGAAATAAGGAGAAATGAGAAACGTGGTTGGTGCTCATTTCCTCTTGATATTGTTTGTGTGTGCTTGAATATGTAGGCCCGGTTTCTATTCTTCTGTCATTTTATTGAAGTTTAGATTGTGAGTTCTTTTAAGTAGGCCAGGGTGTTAAAATAATAATTGATTACTACACAGGCAGTGTGAAGCTTCTTTACCTAAAAGCATCTGTTTGAAATGGAGAGCAGCCAGTGCTGACACACATGTATTGTAGCCCTAAATAAACCAGGATGTGGTTTTCCCCCCCCCCCAGCTTCCCAATGAGGAGGACCCAGAAGAGAGTCCACAGGTAGCAGCTGATGCTCCACCCCCATACAGCAGCATTTCAGTGGACAATGCCGGTAAGACTGTGACTCCTCCAGATGTTTTACTGGTGCTGAGGTCATTTGCAATGGTGGCACGTTGGGGATTCATATTTGTGTTGGTCTGCACAATAGAGAACCAGAGGAAACATAGCCCTGTAAGATTTATTGAGCCAGTGAATAATAAATAACTGCACTATTTAAAAAATAAAAAAAAGCAGTCAATACATTATATGAGGTATTAATATTAATATCTTTATAACTGCAGTATACACTTTGCAGCTCCAAAAGGATAAATTAATTGATAGCTAAACGCAACATATAGGTCAGAAATAAATGCTTCCTTTAAGGATGTCCCGATCAGGTTTTTTTGTCCCCAGTCTCGTATGTCCTTTAATATTGGGTATTTACTGATACTGAGTCAGATCTGTTACTTGTATTTACTTAAATGTTGAATATTTATGTATCTGACATGCTCAAAAAAACAGCTGTAGCCTCCAAAATTTGGCACATCTTATTGTTCACAAGCCTGGATTAGTTTTAGTTGACTCATACAACATCTTACATTCACATCATTTACCATACTTCCCAGGTATATTACCACTATAGGGTGGTCAAACATTTGCTCAATGAGTACAATCTCACACATTAGAGAGTTGTCTTGTTTGCATAGGAAGCACTTTTATTGTAATCTAAACAGTCAGTTTGCTCTCCGTGGTGGATGAGAAGGAGGAAATACTAGTTCAGAGGTCCCCTCCAAGTCTCGAGCCTGTGACCAAGCACAAGAACAACAACAACGCATGTTAAGTAGTGGCTTTTGGACGTGACAGCAAATGTGTGATGCAGTCACCAGTCTGCAGTCTGTATGAGTAAAACTTCTGCCTTTGTGTTTGGAACTGTGCCGTTTGTTCTTCAGCCTACTTTGACTACAAGGAAGACGGGGCTTACCCCAAGCCTCCATCATACAACGTAGCGACTACGCTACCTTCCTATGATGAAGCAGAAAGAACCAAGGCTGAGACTACTGTTCCCCTGGTAAATGGAAGAGTGAGTATCTCACCTTTTTTATATATATATATATATACACACACACACACACACACACACACACACACACACACACACACACACTTCCTGTGTTTACTGCAAGGCAGAAAGTGTTTAGCACTCTGCAATGGAAAGTTGTTTTTTTATCTTCAGATCTGATTTTATCTGTTAGTCTTTCTGACATGAACTGCTGCCAACATGTTGCTGGTTTGAGCAATAGAAGATTCATAAAAATTAAGAAAAACATTAGTTATCATTAGAATTTTTTTTTTGCACGTAATGACCAATGTCTATCCCTCACAAGTGCTCTCAGAGGTGCCAGCCCTTGTTCTGTTGTTAATCCCTCAACCTCCCAGGCCCCTGAACTGACCTCTGTGCACTTTGCACCTGAGTTTGTTCTTCCAAAATCGAAGTAAATTGGTGCAGCATTTGAAATGTGTAGGAAGATTCAGGCTGAAACATTTTCTGTACTGATGAACCAAATGAGCCTTACATACAGTATTTGTACAGGTATTTAACCTGTGATGTAGCTAAGGTTAGCTACAAAAGCTAATGTTTTCAGTGGTACTCAAAATTGTTATGATATGTAGCCTCGAGATTTATCTCTGTAAAATGAGTTACCTCACAGTGGGTAAGGTTGCAATTTGCAGTTCAAGTTGCTTTCAAGCTGTAGGTGTTTTGAAGGAAGACACAAGTTTCCTGATGTGGTTTTCCATGGCTGCAACTACATATTACTAAAAACCTTTCATTACTGATAACAATGTTAGTGTTTTTGATATTGGACACATTAAACGTTTCCAAAGCTTTAATGGCATTATTGCTTAGGGAAATATCCATGTTCTTTTATAAATACAAAACATTTGTGTGGAAACCTTTTTCATCAGACGTGACATGAGAAGAGGGAGATAAGCTAACGTTAGCCAACCTATTTATATATATATATATATATATATATATATATATATATATATATATATATATATATATATATATATATAAAAAATAATAAATAATGTGTAATGTGTAGTTGTCCTTTTTATTTACAAAGGGCAAAGCACACCTAATCTTCTATCTACAGGATGCCATTAACTTGCATCCAATGTTTGAAAAGGACACCAGTAATCTAACCTCCCGTGTTTCAAGGCTTATACGTGAAAGCCATCTCTCAGTCGGAAACTACGGTTTCTGTTAAAAATATCTATTAAGTGGTAAGTGATAGCTCTGCCCTCTAGTGGTCACTGTGATGCTTTGCACCTTACTGCACGTGGGGCCACCCTGTTTGATTTGCTGGTGTTGTGTTTCTCTGCCACACACTGCCTTGCGCTCAGCAGCAGCCTCAGCACAGGGAACGTCTGGAGACTTTTGGCGATGTAATTCGAAGTTCACTGGAGGTAACTGGGAGGAGTGGGGGGGGAGAGTGTATGATGAGAGGAAGTGTATTTGGTGTGTGAGAACGCAGCTGTACCTACAGTGTTAATGTACTCAGAACCCCACCTTTTCTTGTATGTCTCTGTGTGTAAATAGAGTGCTAGCTAGTGCTTAGTTGATAGTTATACAAGATCTGCTGGTTCTCCTGATGCCCTACATTGCATTTAACGGACTCCAGACCTTTTAGATGAAGTGACAATGATAGTAATTAAATGGGCTTGCTGTGTGCTGTTGTGATGGTTCCCTTGTTCTGTTGGTTGCTTGTGTTTGTGTATTTACTCTCTGTTGTGAGCAAAGCTTGGTTTCCACCCGCAGGTGCTTGCCCGTGCTTCATCACAGTTCACTCTGATCTCAGTCACTACATTGTACTGGTAGAAGTTGAAATACGCAATTGTGAATTGGTTAAAATAAAACGCACTTCACAACATCAAATTGATTGATTTGTAGACTTTAAATAGTTTCAAGTAAGTGACGTAAAGCCCTGGGAAGCTCTGCTACTGCCTGGCTGTGGGGAAATAGTTCTGAGTGCCTAAATAACCTACTCTTTTCTCTTTTTGCTCTTCTTCTTATTCTATCACAGGATGAAGACTTTGTGACCAGAGATGACTTTGAAGACGCTGATCAGCTGAGGATAGGAAATGACGGCATCTTCATGCTCACTTTTTTCAGTTAGTTACCCAACCTACTCGTCTCCGTTTGTCTTTTCTCTTCAGCCATCATCTTTTATCTTCACCCTCTCCTCTTTGCTTAAAATCGATGTAAAAACAAATGACATCTTCTCATATTTAAGATACAAATAAGTGAATTTGCTGTCTTTTCATAGTGTTTTTTGTTTGGTTTTTGATGACATGTCTAACACCCCCCCCCCCTCCCCCCACCCCCTCCTCTACCCAGTGGCATTTCTGTTCAACTGGATCGGTTTCTTCCTGTCTTTCTGTCTGACCACCTCAGCGGCCGGCCGCTATGGGGCCATCTCAGGCTTTGGCCTCTCTCTCATCAAATGGATCCTCATAGTCAGGGTACACAACACAAATGGCACACAACACAAACAACTCAAACGCTCCAAACACCACTCTGGTATTTTTAGGTTGTTTCTGTCGTGGTTTCCTCAAAGACCTTGAGAAGTGCGCTGCTTTCTGTATTCACTTTTAAAGTGCAGGGCTCATTTGAGCGAAACCATTGCAGACCATATTTATTCAAACCAGTCATTTCTGCCGTTCTGTTGGGTTTCTAGTTCTCCACATACTTCCCTGGTTACTTTGATGGACAGTACTGGCTGTGGTGGGTGTTCCTGGTGTTGGGTAAGTAACCAACCTCTAAACTCGAATGATTCAAATAGGGAATCGGATGGTTTTGTCTTGCTGACACATTTCTGCCCTCTGCTGCTCCATTGCAGCAGTGTAGATGGGTCCTATATGTTGCAGGATAGTTAACCCCTAATTATAAAACTAATATTTTGATTGAACAATCGATTAAATATCTATGTATATGTTAAAGGTCACTCTAAATTATCACCCTCCGTACGCACTTTTAGTTGTGTCTCACTGTCCTTTTTATTTTTTGGCTCTTCAGGCTTTTTGCTCTTCCTTCGAGGATTCATCAACTACGCCAGAATCCGCAAGATGGCTGACACCTTCTCCACCCTGCCCCGCACCCGAGTCCTCTTCATCTACTGAGCTCACAATCCATCAATTTCCATCATATATACCCCCTACCCCACCCCTTTATACATACCTTTTGGCTTTACCCAATCAAAAAGGGAGAAAATAACTTTTTTTTCTTTCTTTTTTTTTTTCTCTGCTTGACATGATTTGGACAATACATCTAGTCCCCTCTTGGTGTAAAATAGTGAATTCTGAGACATCTGTAAAACCCTTCAGTTGTTAGTGGTGAACTGTCAAGTGCTATTTGCAAAAGTTTGTGATGTATAAATGAATGCCTTAGTCACTGTGTTACTATCTGTCGGTAACAGCAGCATGAACTTTTGTTTTGTTTAGCCACCAGGGGGCAGTCTGGTTCGTGTTATTTTTCACCAGTCTTCTATCAGATGAAGTCATTTGTATAGAGAGATGGTTCTCAGCCCAGGGACCAGTGTGTAATTTTGGGGTTATGGGTTGATTTATGCAGTTTGAAATAATATATTTCATGTACCATTTTAATGTGCGTTTAAACCTTCTGACCAATGCTTTTTGTCCCTTGTGAAGTAGTGTATAATTCAGGCAATACAAGACTGAAAAGGCAAAAATAATTAGCTTTTTGGGGTTCGGGCTAAAAAGGTTGAGGACCACGTGTATAAAAGTGCAGGGGCCGGGTTTCCCCTATAGCATTTCTTCCTCATGTATTTAGTCCATGCGTACACACACTGTAATCAGTAGTGTTGTTTGTTTATATATACTGTCTATACACTGCATGCATGTCAGCAGAGGTAAAGCTGCAGGGATGTCCAGCAGAGCTTCTTAGGCAGGCTGCCCTGCTCAAGGACACAGCGATAGGGATGGAATAGGCTGATAGTCTGTCACTGGATTCAGATGTGCAATGAGATGGTTTTGGTTAAATAAATGATTCCCACGCCCTTAGTGACTAACACCCTGATGGTTTCCAATGAGGAAAGAATGATTGTATTGCCTGATGTGATTTAGAAACCCGGTCCTGTAAAGACTAAGGAATATATTAATACAGAGCAGAGATTGTTTTTGTTTTTTTTGACGTAACAATGAATTGTTTTTATGTTTGCCCTCATTAAGCCGAATGATTATTTTTTAGAAGAATTTTAAATACCTGCATTGGAAAATGTTTGAAATTAAAGTTTTAAACATTTTATGTGTTGAGCTTTTTAATCAAATGATAATAAGCGTCCAGTAAATAAATATCACAACTTTTTAGTTATTCCGGTTTTCAGGATTCCACTTCCTCTAAGCTGCCTCACCACAACAACATGAAATCATAACTCTCTATCATATAGTATAGATGGACATCAGAGGACTCTTAAAAAATACGTTTATTGATATTAAGTAAAAGAAGGAGCTATATCTGTCACTGCTGGATTTTATTAAAACATTTACAAAATGTCAGTCTAGTTCCATCCTGTTGCTTTCTGGGCTGCTTAAGAAGAAGTTAAAATTTTAAAGCAAAGCATTAAAAAAAAAAAAATCACGAGCTTGACAAAGGGAAGCCACTCAGCATCAATAAGACTGCGATTTTCAAATTATTTGTTTTCTCCAAAATACCTTAATTAGAGAGATATATCAAGATATCTGAGAAAATATTCTGTCAGTGGATGATACATTGTTTAAGATTTGATCAAGTTTAATTTGAACTCAACCTCGCGCTGATGACCTTACTCGACCTAAATAAAAGTACAATCTTCCATGTTCCAAGTATTTTATAGTGTGGACGCCTGGCTAGCTTGTGGAGGCTAAAGAAAGGTGGAGATCCAACAGTCCTCAGCCACAGAGAGGAAGCTGAGCTGACCCAATGTTCAGTTACTAACATGAGACGTACTTTTAGCCATGCTAAATTTAACACACAGGAGACGCGTGTGTGTGTGTGTGTGTGTGTGTGTGTGTGTGTGTGTGTGTGTGTGCAGAGGAGTCGAGATGATTTACTGCTGGTGGCTAATTATACATGTCAGCAGTGTTTTTCCTTGCAGTTGGAACAGGAAGTGAAGGTCACCCCACCTGGAAGACCTGTCACACCAACTGAACCAGTCTTTGGTTTCACTGGAAACTTTTACTGTCACACAGTGTCACATCATCATGGTTGGATATTGGCCTCTAGTGGTGCTCAGTTGACATGACATTAGCTCCATTCACGTTATCTGTAACTGGGTACAGAGGGGGAAAATGTCACTCTCAATTCACTAAAATGATTATTTTACAGCATGTGATTAAAATATTCCCAACAGCAGAGCATAGAAGTCAAGCTAACCAGATTTTCACACTTGCATAATCCAGTCCAAAGGTTTGCTTAGCCTTATGATGGATACTGTGCTGTAACCGAGAATATTTATAAACTCGTGCCATGTGGTCCATACTTTTTTGTATGTAGTGTATGTAGTATTAGTGCTGAAAGTGTGATTTGATGACAGGAAACTGAATTGGACGGCATACTGAAAGGGAACTGTTGAATGCTGGTTGACTTTTTAAACAAATCTTTCTCTTTCCTATAAACTATAGTTTTTCTTTTTCCTGTTGTTGACTTCTGAGTTGCTGCACCACTGCTACTTTCTAAGAATCAGATTTCCTTAAGTCATTTCTTCTTTTGCTCTGTGAACTTTGGGAAAACAAAAACAGCTGTTGGTCAGAAATTACAGATGTTCAGTAGCTCTGGGGCTGAAAATGTGAACTTTAAACTGTCTCAACTTTAGAAAACATTATCCCTTTAGTATTTTAAGATCTTTTTTTACTTAGCATAAATAGCCTGTAAAGTCAGTAGAGAGAAAAAGAAAAACAGGGCAAAGGTCATATGGCCAGGCCATGAACACCGGCCCACTGAACCACCACATCACCAGATGACCTGGGATAAACAAGCTCCATTTTACCAGGTGCAGATGGGTTTAATCGCTGACAGGGTTTCAGCTGTAAATTCTGGCAAAGCACACAAACAACAAAATTCCTTATCATCCACATCTTACACAGATTCAGCCTCAGTCCACTTGAATCCCTCTGTAACGTCATTCCTCCTCTGCTCCAGCAGGGTCACCCAGTCCAGGTGTTCTTGTTATCCAGATGTCATTCATAAAATAACTCCATTGTGCCAAGAGCTGTCTGTGTCTTTTCAGCTGCCCTCGATTTACTGAGACGGAAGTATTTCTTGGCGTAATTGATGGGAATTATGTGTGCTAGCCAAGTGCCTGCACCACTTGCATGTTTTAGCTATCAAAAGATAAGAGAAGACTTTTTGATTTACAGAGAGCCTGGGAGTGAGCCATCTTTCCAAAGGGACGTGCTTTACTTTTCTGGCTTCTGTTGCACAGACTTTTTGTGCAAACTGTATTTGAGTTTACAATAGTTGAAAAGTGATACGACTTTGGGCAAGAAATAAGAATAAGAATCATATGATGATCACTTTCTCACCCCCTTTTTTTTTTTTTACACCTCCCTCATCAACTACCACTATTGATTGGGCTTGAGAGCAATACACTTAATATTAAATTTTTTCCACTAAAGTTGCTTAACAGCACAATAATGGTTCGACACATGGGAGACATTCATAGAGACACCAATTTGCATTTTAAAATCAATTAATAATAACATTTCAGATTATGTGACTCTAGATGTGTGCTAAGATTGCTTTACCAAACAAGTCAGGTAAAGGAGATTGATTTGCAGCACGGGCACAAAAACAGAACATGGAACACATAAAAAACCAAAGCACAGACACGTCTGCGTTAGCATAACTGCAGGAGAAACAATACAGTATACTACAGTACACAATAGTATACAGCACCAGCATGTAGTGCTAATAGGAGTTCCAGAGGGCACTGTTCAGTACAAATGGAGCTACAGCTGTCAGAGTTTTCTCAGAACAGCAGATGGTGATAGTGAAAGGCCGGTGGAAAAATCACTTGTAACATGTTTATTCTCCTTGGTAAGACAAAGATAGATAACACGTTTAGCATTAAAAAGATACATTCTGTTAACAGGAGGGGGTTTCTGGGAAATGTTGTCTTAGATATACTAGAAAAAAAAACATAACTTGTGACGATCATCTCCACTAAGGGACTGTTTGTTATTTATTTAAGGGGCCAATGGAGGAGTTTTGGGACCTTTAGCCGAAAAAGACATGACCCTCCCCTCGCCAGGAAAAAAATGTCTATGACCCTCCAAAACGATTTGGAAAAAAGGCATGACCCTCCCCCAACAGTTTATCAATATGTTCTGTACTGGTTTGCGTTTGGTAAATATATACAGATTTCCATTGTTTGTTTTTTTACAGCTATGACATATGAGACTAAACCTCTGCATTCTGATCTGACGCATCACACTCCTCTGTTATGGGAAATACATATGGGTTATGTATTTCAGTAGATTTACTCACTAACGTTGTGGAAACACAATAAGCATGGAAACTAAATGCACAATTCCTGCATTACTGCATTACTTCAAATACTAAGTTACTCCTCTAGTAAACTAGTATTTACATGAAATAAAACAATAAAATATTAAGACCATTCAGCAAGGCACTCTGGGTAATATTCAACACACAAACTGGTTGCTATGGACTCGTCACTAGGCTTTCTCCAATTCGCCGTTTAAACAAAGTGGAATAAACGTATAAAAGTCCAAATCTACACAAAACCCGCAATCAATCAGTAAGCTGACATCAAATGTGGCATTTAGGAAACCTTTATTGCAACCTTGTAACGGTAAGATGTCCAGACATAGTACAACAGTCATTTTCGTTTTTTGCGTCCTGCTGCTCCCATCGTCAGCCAGGTAATATTTTTTTTACTAAAGCAGTATATGAAATCTGATTACCTACCACCATTTAGTTGTTTTGTGTTATTTAAGATATTTATAAAATATCTGATCATGCCACTTTGAAATTTTTTGCTGTTTCATGAATACAAAAGTTGGGTGACCCCCCTCTGGACTGAAAAAATTTTTGATGACCCTCCCTCAGCAAAGAATAAAAAGACGCGACCTCTCCCCTATTTTCTCCGGCGGTCCATTCCATAAATACCAAACGGTCCCTAAGCTCCTCATTTATACAGCTATATTATCCAAAAATATTGAAATTGATTTCAACGAAAATAAATTGATATGAACAGATGAGCGCTGACGAGAGTAGAAACCTTGAGACTGGTACAGACATACTATTGCAAACTTTTGGACTTTATCCTTTAATTATTTTAAAGTCAGAATATCCTGCCAGAGAATTCCCATCACCTTAGACAAACTGCAGTCAGCCGGAGCCTCCTGCTGTCAGTCTGAGTTTCAGATGGGAGGTTCCCCAGGATGTGGGGAGGATGTGGGTTGCATCCAAATGATATGTTCTTCTTCTTCTTCTTCTTCTTCTTCTTCTTCTTCTTCTTCTTCTTCTTCTTCTTCTTCTTCTTCTTCTTCTGTGTGTGTGTGTGGCATTGGGGCAGGGGGAGGGGTGTTATCATTGATGTGTGAGTCATCCTGACCCTCCCCTTCTCTCCCTTGCACTTCATGTGGCGTATGTGTATGCGTATTAGTGTGTGCGTCTATACGCATGTGATTATGTGAGCGTTCTACATGCTTCTAATGCCATGAAACAGGCTATGACGTAATTTTACATGTATGCGTCTCGTGGCGAATGGCGTGAGCATCCCTGTGTATTGTGTGTGTGTGTGTGTGTATGAGGTTGGTAAAGCAGTGGTGAGTCATCCATAGGCCAGCATTGCCTGTTACCATGGGTCACACACAGCAGGTACCCTCCCCATGTGCTCCTTTTTCCCCCCACCTTTCTTCCTTATCCTCTTCCTCCTCCATCTCCACCTCTTCTTTTTCCTCTGACTCACAGATGACTCGCCCACCACCACCAATGACATCACCACCCCCTCCCTAACACTTTGTTGTGGTGAATCATACTGTACGTTGAGATTTTCTCTGCTCCTCTCTTCAACCAACCAGCAGTGCAAACCTGAATGTCACCCATTCACTCATAAAACCACACTCAAGTTGCTGAAGTGTTTGTCTCTTTTAACTACTGTAACCATTTAGTGATGTAATTCATTATAACACATGTGCAGTGATATTATCAAAAGGGATTAGACACACTCAGTGCAGGATTGCTCAGTTTTAGAGGAATTTTGCATTTTCATGATCACTCAGATTCACACAAGGTCATACTGTAGCTGGGTTACTGATAGTCTAAAGAATCAGAGGATG
The DNA here is from genome assembly GCF_031162955.1 of Sander vitreus. Classification (NCBI taxonomy): domain Eukaryota; kingdom Metazoa; phylum Chordata; class Actinopteri; order Perciformes; family Percidae; genus Sander; species Sander vitreus. The sequence goes on from NC_135867.1 coordinate 10,858,001, forward strand.
GGAGCTGCTATGAGGTCAAACATATCCAAAGATGGAAGCTTAGTTGAAATGTACCCACTGGTGTGTTTGACCTCTAGCAATAGTGCTTTCAAACGTGGGTAACCCTATTTCTTTGTGTCGCACATGGGAGACGCGATACACCTGCCACCGGTTTCCTGCTGTTCAGCTGATTGGTGGTGCAAACATGCAAACAAGCATAGCAATGCGCCAACAAAAGCAAGGAAGAAGAAGAGAGCAAGCTAGCAAACGCTGTATACAAAACTGCCTACTATACTAACAGTAAGTACTGATTTGGCCAAAATGTAGCATGAGGTATGCAGTATGCCAACAAAAGCAAAAATCTGGCTAAGCCCGGCCTAGCATCCTGCAAAAAAATCGGTTTAAAAGTTTCATACTACATACTACTGACATAGACAGTATTGTAGTATGTAGTGGAAGATTTCGAATACAGCCATATAATTCCTTCCAGGAAATGCATTCAATAGGTTTGTTAGTTACATTTTGGTGAGAAACACTAAATGTAAACATTTGATCAACGTTCAAGACATCATCCAGACATCCAGGTATTAATCTAAATTCACCTTTTAATACCTTAAAATTGCACAAAGAGAGACTGACTTTTGGTTAGTAGGACAAATAGAAAATCCCCCAAAACCTTAATTATCATTTCACTAGTAATCAAAATATATTATCTATCCTGGATAACCTTCTTACGGTTACAGTTACAGTTGTTACATTAAAGTTAATGTAACAAGTATTCTGGTTAGTATTATTCAACATGCATGACATTTTAAGTAAACCATTTTCGTTACTTTGTTATAAATTACCGATACTGAGACTTTTTTCATGGCTGTTGTGGCTTTGACTCCTGACAATCAGTTAAAGTACTATTGGCACACAGGAAATGTAACATTTTGTTATTCTTCTGTTGCACTCCATGCAAGGTATGTCTGCATACACGAATAACATGTACAGAATCTCAAAGACCAATACAATAGAATGTGCTTTCTAATCTTTTGTCACCATATACTGTACATGTATCAGATTTTGCACCTTACAAGCAAATGGTTGACCACCCCTTCAATGTATTTCTCGTAATTATCCATTGACAATAATGTAATGTCATGACATCCCTTCCTATATTTTTCTTGCTGGGTGGCACTATTTAGTCTATAACATGTAAAATGACCCTTGTTTCTCACTTTACTGCTTACCTCCACAGACTGCTGACGAGTTAAGTTCTGCAGACGTTTCTGAATGTCATAAAATGTAGATCCGTTGTGTTGTCTGTGTTATTAACTGGAAGATTGTCTGTGACTGCCAGTGGTAATAAGATGCTGCTGTGTCAGACACCGAGAGGCGAGTTTGTCCATGACTTCATCCTGTAGTGATGTCAGAGACCTGGCTTTTTCATCTACTATTTACTATAGGGGTGCACGATTCAGAAAATGTCATGATTCGATTCAATATCAATTTTTAG